>NW_028270174.1:68936794-69186794 GCF_037043375.1 Chiloscyllium plagiosum
GCGTACTTGTTTGTGTGTGTGTGTCTGTGTGTGTGTACACGTGTGTGTGCGTGCGTGTACGTGTGTGTGTTCACTCTCTCTGGTTCCAGCTCCTGTCTGATGATTCCTCATCGCAGAATAATCTGATTCTCTCTGTCTTTGTACTGTCCTGGTTTCAGCTCCCAAATCAAATGCTAAACCATTCACGATCCTATTGAATAGCAGAGCAGGCTCAAAGGGCCGAATGGTGCCCTCCTGTTCCTATTTCGGATGGTCTTATGTTCTTAACACTACCTCCCAGCTCTTGGCCCACACACGGGAGGTTATAACTACACAAGGGCCTGATCTGTAGAGTGCTGCACTCTTCCGTGTGTCTCGGAGGGAACCAGCCTGATTTGGATTGGAGTTGCAGCCTCTCAGTGAGAAGTGAAATCTCCTCCCGGTTCTCACTGTAAGGTGGAGCAGGCCAGTCCCGGGGAAGCAAACAGCAGGCCAGATGTGCTCTGTCCTCCAGCTCCATTTCAGAAGGCCACATGGGAGGGGCTTGTTTCATTCATCAGCTTCCCGTGCTCTCCCTTCTGGGTTAGGGTGGGGGCCGAATGGCCTTACTCCTGTCTCCTATTGAGGTGCAGGCTGGCTATGATTGGGTTATACAGGGCATGGCCCTGGAGTGATGTCGGTTAGCTTACTTGGCTGGGCAGTTAGCTTACCACGCTAGCTAGAGTTACTCTGAAAGACTCTCCTTCCCAACCTCTCCCCTCAGCTGGGCCATGCTGGCCCTCTGATTAAATCCCCACCAGACACCGCTCTCTAATGAGGAGCTGTCCCATGCTCTGGTAAGACTACGGTGACATTACATTGGTTTGTACCTGGGGCACTGTGTGCAGGACTAGTCACTGCATTGCCAGAGGGATGTTAATGCGTGGGGAAGGTTTCCTGGATAAATCCCCATGGGAATGAACAGCACTCTCTTTCCCCCAGTTAAGTCACTCTTGCAGCCTTTGTGTCTTTGGAGACACAAGGACCAATTCACCTGAAACAGCAGCTGGATTTTATATCCATGGGTACCTGATAAGATTGGCTATTTTACACAAGCTGTCACACCAACACGTACACACACAGACACACGCTCCCTTAAACACACACAGACACACTCTCACAAACGCAAACACACACACACATAGGCACACTCTCACATACATACACACAGGCACAACTCTCTCTCTCTCACACACACACACACAGACACACGCTCCCTTAAACACACACAGACACACTCTCAGGCACATATACACATCGGCACAACTCTCTCTCACACACACAGGCGCACTCTCTCTCACACACATACACACACTGACTCGTGCTCTCTCAAGCACACACAGACACACTCTCAGACACACATACACATAGGCACAACTCTCTCACACACACATATACACAGGCACACTCTCTCTCACACACACATACACAGATGCACCCTCTCGCGCACACAAACAAAGACACACACTCACACACAGACACAATCTCTGTCTCTCTCACACACACGCGCTCTCTCACACATACACACAGACACACACTCTCACACACACACTCTCTCTTTCAGACACACACAGGCACACTATCTCTCTCACAAACACACATAGACATACACTCACACACTCACACACACAGACACTCTCTCATACACAGGTACACTCTCTCACACACAGGCACACTCTCTCACACACATACACGCACACTCTCTCGCACACACACTCTCTCTCTCACACACATACACTCTCTCTCACACACGCGCGCACACACTCTCTCACTCACACACACACAGACTCTCTCTCTCACACACATACACACACAGGCACACACTCTCTCACACACACATACACACAGACACACGCTCCCTCAAACACACACATAAACACACAGTTACACTCTGTCACTCGCACACAGACACTCTCTCACACACACATACACACAGACACACTCTCTCTCACACACACACATGGACACACTCTCTCTCACACACACATTCACACACACAGACACTCTCTCACACACACACTCTCACTCACGCACTCACACAAGTCTCTTACGCACAGACACGTACACTCTCTCTCACGCATTCTCTCTCACACACTGTCTCTTACACACAGACATACTCATTCTCTCACACACATGCACATAGACACACTCTCTCACACACACATACACACTCTCTCTCACACACACACATACACACTCCTTCTCACATACAGACACATTGTCACACACACACATTGACACACAGACACAATCTCTCACACAGACCTCTCTCACACACACACATATAGACACAGACACACTCTCTCTCAGAAACAAACACACAGATACATACTCTCACACACAGACACACTCTCTCTCACAAAAAAACATACTACCTCAAACACACACTTATACACTCTTTCTCACACACACACACCCTCACTCTCACACACATACAACGACACACACTCCCACATAAACACACACTTTCTCTCGGACGCACGCACATACAGACACACAGAGATACACATGCATCCACTCTGTCACACACACAAACACGGGCAGTCTCTCTCTCTCTCTCTCTCTCTCTCTCTCTCTCTCTCTCTCTCTCTCTCTCTCTCTCTCACACACACACACACACACACACACACATACACACACACACACACAGACACACACAGACACACACACAGCTGTAAAGGCATGGTTGAGCTTTTTATGGAGAAATGATTTCTCTGAGGACTGAACCCTGATCTCGCATGATGACTGCTCCAGGGAGACAGACAGCAGCGGCAGAGACTTGTTGGATATTCCTGTACACCACCTCTTGCATCGACAGCATTAATCTGTTTGGATCCTGTTTTTCTAAAGCGTCTGCAAGCAACAAGTGACAAATGATTGATGAAAATATTCCTCCAAACCATGTTTCGTGATGTTATTTTTCACTGATTGTTTAAAATGATCTGACTGTTCTGAAATGGGGAGTGGCTTCCATTTCAAATTACAACACCAGAGTGCCTCGGGGAATTTCATCTGTTCCTTTCAACCCTCTGCAGTCTGTACCGCCAGAAGGTTCTCCCTCAGTACCTCAGAAAGTGCTCTCTCAATACCTCAGAAAGTGCTTCCTCAATACCTAAGAAAGCACTACTTTGTTGTGTTTAACACCCAAAGCCCCTTAGACAGTAGCTCCACAAAACATTCACATCCTCAACATTTCAGAATGCAGCCCAACTCCCCAAATCAGACTGTGTTCAAACCACTTCAGACTGTAAGGACCACATCCATCCCTGTCCAAGATTGGAGCCCAGGTCCCCAGAACATGACTTGTCTCTCTGGATTAATTTTAAAATTCCTACAGTGTAGAAGCAAGCCATTCCATCCATTGGCTCCACACTGACTGACTGAACAGCATCCCACCCAGACTCACATCCTCTACTCTAACCCTGTAATGCTGCATTTCCCATGGCATCTTTGGACTGTGGGAGGAAACTGGAGCACCCGGAGGAAACCCGCACAGATACTGAGTGAATGTGTAAACTCCACACAGACAGTCACGGGGAGTTAGAATCAAACCACTGAGGAACTGTGCTGTCCTCTCTCCCTGGATGCCATGTTACGAACCTTTTACGAAGGAATCTCCAATGTGAAATGTTTGCAAGTGTACGTGCTACTTCCTCCATCACCTCATTCGCTAAACTGAGATACATTTCCACCGTCTTTGGAGATTTGTTGGGTTGTAAGAAGGCCAGGCCACTCAGAATCATCTCTCTCTATATATATGCTAATTCATTTAATTGTATCACAGAGCATCTTCACGCTTTCATACCAATCCTGTCCCAATGAGCATTGACAAAATGCATCCATTCACTGCAGCCTCTGGGTCCATGCACAAATTCTCACTGTGTTCCACAACCTAGTCTTTCTCTCATTATCAATTCACCCTTAATGTCACGTAAAGCCCTTTCAGATTTTTATTTCCTCCCTTAGCACTCCTCTCTCGCAGGCAATTAGCCTGCGATATGATTTGGAGGAGTGTGGGATGTCATTCTGGATGTGCATTAGCATTGGGAAGCTCAGAAATAAGGAACACATGACAGTGCTAAGTGTGGGGCAGTGGGATTCATTTGGGATGAGCACACAGAAGCTGAGGAATAAACCTCAGCCCTGCAGCATGTAAATATCCCTTTGAGCTGGCAGGTCAGTCACACGAAACAAAAACTTGATCCCTGGGAAAAGAGGGTGGGAACCAAATGAAGACAGTCTGTTTGGACACAGTCTCTGGAATCTGGACGTGGGAATCACTGCAGAGCAGGGTCTGTAGGAAGCAGAGGCAGAAATGTACTGAACAATTTCAGATATTCCTCATAGACCACAAGACATGGAACAGAAATTCGGCCATTCAGCCCATCTGATAGTGTGGCACTTGCTCAGTACTGACTCTCTTACAATGCAGGTGTCCTCCAGACTGATACGCTGACAGTGCAGCACTCCCTCAGTAATGACTCTTTGACAGTGCAGCACTCCCTCAGTAATGACTCTTTGACAGTGTGGCACTCCCTCAGTACTGACCCTCTAACAGTGCAATGCTCCCTCAGTACTGGCCCTCTGACAGTGCAGCACTACCTCAGTACTGACCTTCTCACAGTGCAGCACTGCCACCAGATTGACCCTCTGACATTGCGGCAATCCCCCATTACTGACCCCCAGATAGCGCAGCACTCCTTCAGTCGTGATCCTCTGAAAATGCAGCACTCCTTCAGTAATGACCCTCTGACAGTGCAGCATTTCCACAGTACTGACCCTCTGACAGTACGGCACACCCACAGTGTTGAATCTCTGACAGTCCAGCACTCCCTCAGTACTGACCCTCTGACAGTGCAATGCTCCCTCAGTACTGACCCTCTGACAGTGCGGCACTCCTTCAGTACCGACCTTCTCACAGTGTGGCACTCCCTCAGTGCTGACCCTCTGACAGTGCGGCACTCCCTCAGTACTGACCCTCTCACAGTGTGGCACTCCCTCAGTACTGACCCTCTGAATGTGCAGTGCTCCCTCAGTACTGACCATCTGACAGTGCAGTGCTCCCTCAGTACTGACCCTCTGAAAGTGCAGTGCTCCCTCAATACTGACCATCTGACAGTGCAGTGCTCGCACAGTACTGACACTCTGACAGTGCAACTCTCCCACAGTACTGACCCTCTGAAGTGTGGCACTCCCTCAGTACTGACCCTCTGACAGTGCTGTGCTCCCTCAGTACTGACCATCTGACAGTGCAGTACACCCTCAGTACTGTCTCTCTGACAGTGCAACTCTCCCACAGTACTGACCATCTGACAGCGATGTGATCCCTCAATACTGACCATCCAACAATGCAGCTCTCCCACAGTACAGGCACTCTGAAAGTGCAGCACTCCCTCAGTACTGACCCTCCGACAGTGCAGCACTCCCTCAGTACTGACACTCTGACAGTGCAGCACTCCCTCAGTACTGACCCTCTGACAGTGCAGCACTCCCTCCGTACTGAACCACTGACAGTGCAGCACTGCCTCAGTGCTGACCCTCTGACAGTGTGGCACTGCCTCAGTACTGACCGTCTAACAGTGCAACACTCCCTTAGTACTGCCCCCTGACAGTGCAGCACTCCCTCAGTAATGACTCCCTGATAGTGCAGCTCTCACTCAGTACTGACCCTCTGACAGTGCAGCTCTCCCTCAGTACTGACCCTCTGACAGTGCAGCACTCCCTCAGTGTTGACCCTCTGACAGTGCAGCACTCCCTCAGTACTGACACTCTGACAGTGCAGCACTCCCTCAGTACTGACCCTCTGACAGTGCAGCACTCCCTCCGTACTGAACCACTGACAGTGCAGCACTGCCTCAGTGCTGACCCTCTGACAGTGTGGCACTGCCTCAGTACTGCCACTCTGACAGTGCAGCACTCCCTCAGTACTGACAGTGTGGCACTCTCTCCGACAGTGTGGCATTGCACGTATATTGACCCTCCCACAGTGTGGCGCACCTTCATACTGACTTTCAGACTGTGCGGCGCATCCTCTGGTTGTTCAGAACTCCCTCAGAACTGACCCTCTGACACTGGCCTTGGTCCTGCGCCCCCGACGGTGATGCAACCCCTCAGTACTGACCCTCTGACAGTGCAGCACTCCCTCAGTACTGACCTTCTGACAGAGCTGCACTCCCTCAGTACTGATCCTCTGACAGCGCAGCACTCCCTCAGTACTGATCTTCTGACAGTGCTGCCAGCCCTCATTACTGACCCTCTGATCGTGCAGTGCTCCCTCAGTACTGACCCTCTGACAGTGCAGTGCTCCCTCAGTACTGACCCTCTGACAGTACGGCACTCCCTCAGTACCGACCTTCTCACAGTGTGGCACTCCCTCAGTACTGACCCTCTGACAGTGCGGCACTCCCTCAGTACTGACCCTCTGACAGTGCGGCACTCCCTCAGTACTGACCCTCTCACAGTGTGGCACTCCCTCAGTACTGACCCTCTGAAAGTGCAGTGCTCCCTCAATACTGACCATCTGACAGTGCAGTGCTCGCACAGTACTGACACTCTGACAGTGCAACTCTCCCACAGTACTGACCCTCTGAAGTGTGGCACTCCCTCAGTACTGACCCTCTGACAGTGCTTTGCTCCCTCAGTACTGACCATCTGACAGTGCAGTACACCCTCAGTACTGTCTCTCTGACAGTGCAACTCTCCCACAGTACTGACCATCTGACAGCGATGTGATCCCTCAATACTGACCATCCAACAATGCAGCTCTCCCACAGTACAGGCACTCTGAAAGTGCAGCACTCCCTCAGTACGGACCCTCCGACAGTGCGGCACTCCCTCAGTACTGACACTCTGACAGTGCAGCACTCCCTCAGTACTGACCCTCTGACAGTGCAGCACTCCCTCCGTACTGAACCTCTGACAGCGCAGCACTGCCTCAGTATTGACCCTCTGACAGTGTAGCACTGCCTCAGTACTGCCACTCTGACAGTGCAGCACTCCCTCTGTACTGGCAGTGTGGCACTCCCTCTGACAGTGTGGCATTGCACGTATATTGACCCTCCCACAGTGTGGCGCACCTTCATACTGACTTTCAAACAGTGCGGCGCATCCTCTGATTGTTCAGAACTCCCTCAGAACTGACCCTCTGACACTGGCCTTGGTCCTGCGCCCCTGACGGTGATGCAATCCCTCAGTACTGACCCTCTGACAGTGCAGCACTCCCTCAGTACTGAACCATTGATAGTGCAGCTCTCCTTCAGTACTGACCCTCTGACAGTGCAGCATTCCCGCAATACTGATCATCTGACAGTGCAGCTCCCGCTCAATACTGACCTCTGACAGTGCAGCACTCCCTCAGTACTGACCGTCTAACAGTGCAACACTCCCTTAGTACTGCCCCCTGACAGTGCAGCACTCCCTCAGTAATGACTCCCTGATAGTGCAGCTCTCACTCAGTACTGACCCTCTGACAGTGCAGCTCTCCCTCAGTACTGACCCTCTGACAGTGCAGCACTCCCTCAGTGTTGACCCTCTGACAGCGCAGCACTCCCTCGGTACTGACCCTCTGACAGTGCAGCACTCCCTCGGTACTGACCCGCTGAAAGTGCAGCACTCCCTCAGTACTGACCCTCTGACAGTGCAGCTCTCCCTCAGTACTGACCCTCTGACAGTGCAGCACTCCCTCGGTACTGACCCTCTGACAGTGCAGCACTCCCTCGGTACTGACCCTCTGACAGTGCAGCACTCCCTCAGTACTGACCCTCTGACAGTGCAGCACTCCCTCAGTACTGACCCTCTGACAGTGCAGCATTCCCTCAGTGTTTACCATCTGACAGTGCAGCACTCCCCCAGTATTGACCCTCTGACAGTGCAGCACTCCCTCATTACTGACCCTCTGACAGTGCAGCTCTCCCTCAGTACTGACCCTCTGACAGTGCAGCACTTCCTCAGTACTGACCCTCTGACAGTGCAGCACGCCCTCAGTATTGGCCATCAAACAGTGCAGCACTCCCTCAGTACAGACCCTCTGACAGTGCAGCACTCCCTCGGTACTGACCCTCTGACAGTGCAGCACTCCCTCGGTACTGACCCTCTGACAGTGCAGCACTCCCTCAGTACTGACCCTCTGACAGTGCAGCACTCCCTCAGTACTGACCCTCTGACAGTGCAGCATTCCCTCAGTGTTTACCATCTGACAGTGCAGCACTCCCCCAGTATTGACCCTCTGACAGTGCAGCACTCCCTCATTACTGACCCTCTGACAGTGCAGCCCTCCCTCAGTACTGACCCTCTGACAGTGCAGCACTTCCTCAGTACTGACCCTCTGACAGTGCAGCACTCTCTCAGTACTGACCATCTTTTTTTCTATTTCATAAAGTCTTGTGGAAATTTGGAGTCATAGGGTTTGCAGATTCTGAGGAAGCGTGAGAGAGACACACAAACCAAACCCTGTCTGTAACTCTCTGTAATAGACTATTCAGAGGCACAGAGTCGCAGAGGTGCACAGCTTGGAAACAGACCCACTTGTCCAACTCGTCCATACGAACCAGATATTCTCATCTCATTTCATTCCATTTGCAAGCACTTGGCTGATGTCCCTCTGAACCCTTCTTATTCACGTACTCATCCTGATTCCTTTTAAATATCACAATTGTACCAGCCCCCATCACTTCCTCTGGCAGCTGCCTGCATGCCCTTGAATAAGTGCTCAAACATTCAGACTGTCGATGCAAGCTCTAATAAACACCAACCTACGAAAGGCTATCATTGTCATTTTCAGCCCACCCTTTGATTCTCCATTACGCTGATTTGAACAGAGTTAAAGAAGCAGAGTTAGTGACCATCCACCGTGACCCTGTTATAAAACTTATTTTCACATGTGGCTTGCATGTGATTACCACACTCTCTAATAATTGCCTGGAAGGTGGGGGTGAGCTGTACTCTCCTGCTGCAGTCCTTGGGTGTCCCCCAGTGACGTTAGGGAGGGAGCTCCAGGATGTTGACCTGAACTATGTAAAGAGCTCACTTACTGGTGTGTCCTTTTTAAAGTTGGGAAGTTAGTATAGACCAGGAGGACCCGAGAGCTGCTGTCTTGTCAGAGAGAGAGGCCTTGTGGGTCACACACCTCAGGTAAGGGGCGATGTTGAGAAGCTGGCGGCTTCATGGTAATTTCAGACATGATAGAGATTGAGCCAACAGTGTTGGCATCACGAACCTGTTAGCTGAGGTAACTGACCCCCCTTTGTAGCAGAGGGATTCAATCCCTTTAATAGACCAAGCTTGAGAATTCAACACTAAAATCAATCTGTACGGACGCGCTGGAGACCTGAACCATCAATACAGAGATTGCTGAAGAAACTCAGCATGTCCAGCAGAATCTCTGAAGGGAGAGGGAGAAAGAGACAGAGAGAGAGTTCACCTTTCAATCCAGTGATTTCTGCGGGAAAGTTCCTTCAGAACACACCGTTTTGAGGAAGGGTCACTTGAAATGCGAATTGTTCCTCTCTCTCTTCATCGTTGCTACCTGCTGAATTCTGCTGAATTTCCCCACCATCTGTTTGCTTGAGAATTTGACCTGATCCAAGCATCACTGAGTAATTCAGTCAGAGTGCAATGCCCTGAGGCTGCTTCTGTTGAAAGTTGACAAACAGGTTTAAGGCTTTGTAAGGTATTGTATTCGGAGGGCGGGGTACATGGGAGAACAGATACAGAACACAGGCACTTCACAAAGATCCTTCTCAATGTAACTTTGTGATGTTACAGCTCAGAGCTAACATTTCAGTTAATCAGCCAAGGGGAGTATATATGTCATGGCAAAGACTTGTTGTAAAGACTATCCGGACCGAACTTTAGTGACTATGTTTGTACGTAAAGTTATTTTTGTGAATAAAGTCTCTTTTTGAAATTGATATAAATATTTTTTCGAGGGGAACCGAGCGTCTTGAACTTGTGGAGGTATTGCCCTTGTCCTAATTTTTCTTAAATAAACGCTACAGAAGTTAGATACTCCCCGGGTATAGACATCAAACGGTCATCAACAGGGAGGAGATGGTGGGATGGTCACGGGGGCTCAGTGTTGCCTCACCCCACCCGGTGTTCGATTCCAGCCTCGGGCGACTGTCTGTGTGGAGTTGGCACATTGTCCCCATGTCTGCCTCCAGGTGCTCCAGATCCTTCCCACTGTCCAAAGATTTGCAGGCTAGATGGATTAGCCAGAGGAAATGAAGGGATCCAGGGATAGAGTGGCGGGATGGGCTGCTCTGCCGAGGGTCAGTGTGAACCTGATATGCCGAATGGCATGCTACCACATCTTAGGGAATCTATGATCAAACCAGAGACTCAAATAATGTTCTGGGCCCTGGGCTCCAATACTGGGGGTGGCAGTGGGTCATCACAGTGAGAACAGGTTTGGGGATGAACACGGTCCAAGGGGGCAACAGGTTTGCTTTCTGAGGTGTTGAGGGCATGAATGTTGTGTCGAGGTGTATTGGGGATAGACATACTGAGGAGATGTTTTCTAAGGTATTGAGGGAGCACTATCTGTCAGTGCAGGGTGCAGGTGGTCGAAAGGTACAGATACACTTCATAGAACATAGGACATAGGACATAGAACAGTACAGCACAGAACTGGCCCTTCAGCCCACGATGCAGTGCCGACCATTGATCCTCATGTAAGGTAAACCTAATGTATGAACTCTCAAATGTCTGTGACCATATGCATGTCCAGAAGTCTCTTAAATATCCCCAATGACCTTGCTTCCACAACTGCTGCTGGCAACGCATTTCATGCTCTCGCAACTCTCTGCATAAAGAACCTGCCTTTGACATACCCTCTATACTTTCCGCCAAACATCTTAAATCTATGACCCCTCGTATTAATAATTTCTGTCCTGGGGAAAAAAAAAATCTCTGGCTATCAATTCTATCTATGCCTCTCATTATCTTGTACACCTCAATTAGGTCCCCTGTCATCCTTCTTTTTTCCACTGAAAGAAGTCCAAGCTCAGTCACCTCTCTTTGTTAAATAAGCCCTCCATTCCAGGCAGCATCCTGGTAAACCTCCTCTGAACCCTCTCCAAAGCATCCACATCTTTCCTATAATAGGGCGACCAGAACTGGACACAGTATTCCAAGTGCGTTCTAACCAAAGTTTTATAGAGCTGCAACAAGATCTCACGACTCTTAAACACAATCCTCCTGTTAATGAAAACCAAAACAACATATACTTTCTTAACAAACCTGTCCACTTGGGTAGCCATTTTAAGGGATCAATGTACCTACACACCAAGATCCCTCTGTTCCTCCACACTGCTAAGAGTCCTATCTTTAATCCTGTACTCAGCTTTCAAATTCTACCTTCCAAAATGCATCTCCTCACATTTATCCAGGTTGAAATCCATCTGCCACCTCTCAGCCCACCTCTGCATCCTGTCAATGTCCCGCTCCAGCCAACAACAGCCCTCTATACTGTCAACGACACGTCCAACCTTTGTGTTGTCTGCAAACTTGCTGACCCATCCTTCAATCCCCTCATCCAAGTCATGAATAAAAATTACAAAGATTAGAGGCCCAAGGACAAAGCCCTGTGGAACACCACTCACCACAGACTTCCAGGCAGAATATTTTCCTTCTACTACCACTCGCTGTCTTCTGTTGGCCAGCCAATTCTGTATCCAGACAGCTAAGTTTCCCTGTATCCCATTCCTCCTGACCTTCTGAACGAGCCTACCATAGGGAACCTTATCAAATACCTTACTGAAGTCCAAATACACAACACCCACAGCTCGACCCTCATCAACTTGCCTAGTAACATCCTCAATGAACTCGATAAGGTTTGTGAGGCATGACCTGCCCCTCACAAAGCCGTGTTGATTGCATTTAATCAAGCCATGCTCTGCCAGATGTTCATAAATCCTATCCCTCAGAATCCTTTCTAACTCATTACAGATGACAGACGTGAGAGTCTGGGGATTTCCCTATTTCCTTTCTTTAAGAGAGGAATTACATTTGCCTCCCTCCAGTCCTCAGTTACGACTCCAATGGAGAGTGAGGATGTAAGGATCTTCGCAAGCAGCGAAGCAATCACATTTCTCACTTCCCAAAGCAGTCGAGGACAAATCTGGTCTGGCCCTGGCGACTTGTCAATCGTAATGTTTGTCAAAATGTTCAGCACATCAGCTTCCTCAATCTCTATCCATTCCAGCATGCTTACCTGCTCCTCAATGGTTTCATTCACTACAAGGTCCTTTTCCTTAGTCAAGACAGAAGCAGAAAAACTCATTTAGGGCTTCCCCGAACCCCTCAGAGTCTATACACAAGTTCCCCATGCTATCCCTGATCGGCCCTACTCTTTCTTTGATCATTCTCTTATTCCTCACATACGTGTAAAATGTATTTGGATTCTCCCTAATCCTTCCTGTCAAGCCTTTTTCGTGCCCCCTCCTGGTTCTCCTCAGGCCATTTTTGAGCTCCTTCCTCGCCTGCCTGTAATCCTCTAGAGTTGAGCACGACCCTTGCTTCCTCCACCTTATGTAAGCTGCCTTCTTTCTTTTGAAAAGAAGCTCCTCCGCTCTCGTCATCCAAGGTTCCTTTATCTAACCCCTTCTTGCCTGTCTCAGAGGATCACATTTATGCATCACTCGCAACAACTGTTCCTTAAACCGTCTCCACATGTCTATAGTGGCCTTTCCGTGGAGCAATTACTCCAAGTCCATGGTTCCCAACTCACGTCTGATAGTATCATAGCTTCCTTTTCCCCAATTAAATATCCTCCCATTGTGCCTGCTTCTCTCCTTCTCCATGGCTATGTAGATTGTGAAGCAGTTGTGGTCACTATCACCAAAATGCTCTCCCACCGCAAGATCTGACACCTGCCCCAGCTCATTGCCGAGCACCAAAATCAAAATGGCCTCTCCCCTCGTCGGCTGCTTCAATGTGCTGAGTTAGGAAACCCTCAACACACCTTACAAAAACAGATCCTTCCAAACCATCTGCTCGAAGGAGGTTTCAATCAACATTAGGCAAGTTAAAGTCACCCATTACAACAACCCTATTACATTCACTCTTCACCAACATCTACCGACCTATGCTTTCTTCAATCTCCCTGCTGCTGTTGGGGGGACCTGTAGTAAACCCCTAATGAGATGACTGCTCCCTTACTGTTTCTAATTTCCACCCATACTGACTCAGTAGGCAGACCCTCCTGACAATGGTAACTTCTGTAGCTGTGATACCCTCTCTGATTTCCATTCTGAATTCATTGCATGTGGTGTCCCTCAAGGGTTGGCCAGCACGGTGGCTCAATGGTGAGCACTGCTACCTCACAACATCAGGGACACAGGTTCGATTCCAGCCTCGGGCGACTGTCTGTGTGGAATTTGCACTTTCTCCCAGTGTCTGCGTGGGTTTCCTCTGGGTGCTCCAGTTTCTTCTCACAGTACAAAGATGTGCAGGTTAGGTATAATGGCCATGCTAAATTGCCCGTAGTGTGAGGTGCATTAATCAGTGGTAAACGTAGGGGAATAGGTCCGGATGGGTTCCTCTTCGGAGGGTCGGTGTGGACTTGTTGGGCCGAAGGGACTGTTTCCACACTGTAGGGAATCTAAGGATCTATCCTTGGACCCTCCTTTTTCTCACCTACATACTGCCAGGAGGTGACATTGTCCAAAAGCATCATGTTAGGTTTCACATGTACACTGACACTGCCCAACTCTCCCTCCCCATCATCCCTCTCCATTACACAGTTATCAAATTGCTTACCACGCTCCCACTACTCGACTAGCTGCAATTTTCTCCAATGAAACATTGTAATGGTTAAAACCATTGCCTTCAGTTGCTATTGTAAATTCCTTTCCCTTACTGCTGAGCCCCCCCACCGCCCCCCCCCCCCCCTCCCACTGGGAACTATCTGAGGTAGAATTACATTCTTCACAATATTGCTGTTATATCTGACTCCAAGGTGACCTTCTGATCAGACATCCACACAATCACAAACACCAGGAATTCCAATCTCTTAAACGTTGCTTGTCTCCCCCTCACCCCAGCTCCATTGCTACTGAAACCTCTGACCTGTGTCGGTGTTACCTTAAACTTGACGAATCTGAAGCAGAACCCTTGATTCCGTGACTGACCCAGAATCTGCTGCTTTCAGTGTTTCCTGCACAATTATCCCTGGTCCCTTTGTGGTACAGCTTTCTACAGTTTCCACCATTTAAATAGCACTGTTCTTTTATTATCTCCCCCAAAATGACCAACTTCCCCTATTCCCAAATTATACTCCACCTAACAACTTGTTGCCCCCTTCTCCTGTGCATCTCTCTCTTCACAATCCTCTTAAAACTTTACAGTTATGCCTTTTCTGACAAATTCCCCCCACCCCCGACCCCACCCCCCTATTCTTCTAACCATTTACTGCGAATCCTGGGCAGTGGGAAGCGTGCACAATTACTATCATTTTAGGGATACTCTATGGGATGACTAGGAGGAGCTTGCTGCCCATTGGTCAGAATGGAGGCAACTTGCCCCTGAAGCTGCCTGAGCCTTTGACTCCCCATGTCTTATTGATGAGGCACAGCGGCAACCCGGAAGGAAAGAAAAGGAAAGACATCTTGCTCTCCACATCTCACTGACTCTTGGATCATTCTTGTGTCAAAGATCTGCCCTGTTCAGTCACATGAAGTCCCAAGGTGGAAACTCATAGAAACCCACATAGATTGCCCCCTGAACTAACTGCTGACCTCCACAAGGGGTAATGTGTCCAGTCATCCTGGGCCAGGAGGGGGGAATGGTGAGAGTTTCTAACCTGAACCACAGTGACGGATTTTATAACTTGTATTACAGGATACTACAGGTGGGCATTCAGATGGTAATCTCAGTAACTGTAACGCCAAACTCTGACAGCATTACTCAATTCATCAGGACCTGGATATTTACATTGTGTGTGAGTATTGTGTTCCATCTCAATCCCATTTACTGCATAAAAGTTCTCCTTTAAATCATCCCATTCTCTCAATAGTTCTCCCCACACCTTCAATGTGTCCTGTAATCCTTGTATAATGTGCTGAAGGGTGTAAGGTTTCTTATTATAACGAGTAACTTTTGGAAACCCCTCTGTCACAGCTCCCCTCAATTTCCTTTGCTTCAAGGAGAACAATCTCAGTTTCCCCAAACCCCTGATTTCCCAGTGTCAGTTTGGTCTCTATAAGGCACACATCAGGGTTGTGTTGGAACAGTGTGCACTTACCTGCATCAGTGCAGCTCCCAGCAATGTTAAAGAACATGAACGAAGGGCTGAATTCCTGAAGAAGGGCTTATGCACGAAACGTCGATTCTCCTGTTCCCTGGATGCTGTCTGACCTGCTGCGCTGCTCCAGCAACACATTTTCAGCTCAGTAAAGAACATGAACATCCTCCAGGGCAAAGCACTGTGCCTGAGTGGTGTCCCATCCACCACCCTCAGCATTCCCTCTCTCCACCCCCGAGGTACAGTGTCATCACTGTTTAAGAGGTAAAGTCAGTATTGTCCTACACGACCATAGGGTTGCTCTCTCATTAGGGAGAGATGACTGGTGGTGGTTTAACCTGAAGGTTACCCCAGCCCAGGCAAGGGGAGAGGTTGGGAAGGAGAATCCATTTATTGTAGATCGATATTATCTACCCAATGTATCAGCAACAACTATATCATACCAATGAATAATGTAAAAGAATATCCAAAACATGCTACTACAATTCCCCATTCCTTGAACCATCGTGGAAAATCTCCTGTGCCCCCTCTCAGTGACCCTGCCATCCTTCCCAATGTGTGGGCGATCTCTGGTTTGCACAGACCCAGCTGCTCTGTGTTCCTGTGGGTGATGCCATCATCGTGCACCAGTTGCACTAAACCTCACTTTCTGGAAGGGTAGGCGACACAGAATTCCCAATAGCATTTAAGACATATTTAGGTGCACACTTGTGATACCAAGACAGATGGTGCGAATGACTGTGTATTGGAAAATGGATCAGGATAGTTTGGTGACAGTTTTCTTAACTGGCACAGACTCAATGGCCCATAGAGCCTTTTTCTGTGCTGTCAACCTCAAGACACTTAATATAGGAATATGACAGGCCACCTTTGAAACCAGGTCAGAAAAAAATGATAGTAGAATAGATGACACATGATTGGTCAATGTGTTTGGGAGGAAAGTGAAGTGGAGACGTTTGGGAGGAAATTCCAGAGCTCAATGCAGGAATCTGAAAGGGCCGTCATCAAGTGAGAAATAAAAATGGGGTATCCTCAAGGCCGAAATCAAAGAAAGGCACATATAGCACAGCTTTGAGAGACTGGAGGGGATTAGAGTTATGGAGGGGTCTGAGGCTGGAGAGGAATTATTACAGAAAAGGAAGATGTCGCCGAGCTGGGAATTTGTGCTGCAGACGTTTCATCCCCTGTCTAGGTGACATCCTCAGTGCTTGGGAGTCTCCTGTGAAGCGCTTCTGTGATGTTTTCTCCGGCATTTATAGTGGTTTGTATCTGCCGCTTCCGGTTGTCAGTTCCAGCTGCAACAGACCGGGGACGAAACGTCTGCAACACAAATTCCCAGCTCGGCGAACAGAACCACAACAATGATTTCCCGAGCTACACATTTTCTCACAAACTTTGAAGATAAGAAAGAGTTGTGAGTCTGGGTGGGGTGACAGAGATAGGGAGAGATGTGAAGAGGGAGGAATGCAGGGATAGCAAGAATTAGAGTCGTAATGCTATGTAGCATGGAAACAGACCCTGTGATCCAATCAATCCATGTCAAACATAATTCCAAACTGAGTTAATCTCACCTGCCTCCCCTTGGTCCACATGTATCCAAACATTTCCTGTTAGGTACCTGTCCAAATGAGTTTCTCGTAGAATCACTGTGGTGTGGAAACTGGCCATTTAGAATCAGAGTCATTGAGATGAAAACATGGAAACAGACCCTTCGGTCCAACCCATCCATGCCGAGCAGATATCCCAACCCAATCTAGTCCCACCTACCAGCACCCAACCCATAGCCCTCCAAATCCTTCCTATTCATATATCCATCCAAATGCCTCTTAAATGTTGCAATTGTACCAGCCTCCACCACTTCCTCTGGCAGCTCACTCCATACACGTGCCACCCTCTGCGTGAAAATGTTGCCACTTCGGTCTCTTTTATATCTTTACCCTGTCACCCTAAACCCATGCCCTCTTGTTCTGGTCTAGTTGCTGGAAGACTGGTGCCATTATTTGAGAAAAGTGGTAAGGAAAAGCCAGCAAACTATAGACCGGTGAGCCTGAAGTCAGTCGAATGCAAGTTGTTTGAAGGGCTTATAAGGGGCAGGATGTACATGTATTTGGAAAGACAAAAATGATGAGGGATCGTCAGCATGGCTTTGTGCATGGAAATCACTAACTTGAACTTCAGAAAGCCGTTCAGCAAGGGTCCACATAACACACAGGTTAGCAAGTTCATCACCATAGAATACAAGGAGATGGGGAGTTTGGATACAAAATTGGCTGGAAGATCATAGAGTAATACAGATATACATAACAGAAACAGACCCTTCGGTCCAACCCGTCCATGCTGACCAGGTATCCCAACCCATTCTAGGCCTATCTGCCAGCACCTGGCCCATATCCCTCTAATCCCTTCCAATTCATGTTCCCAGCGACAGAGGAACCTCAATTATGTGAACGAGTTGGGTGGGCACTAATTCATTCGGATAATCAATGATTCGGTGAATGGATTAAATGCCTTTCCTCTGGGGCTCGGAGTTTTCAAAGTCTGCTCCTCATTCAGGAGACTGCAGAGGCACACAGCACGATTCACCGTGCACACAGCGTCCCCAGCCTGACACTCACTGCCTCCCACACACCGCCCCCAGCCTATCCCTCACTGCCTCCCACACACCACCACCAGCTTGACCCGCATCGCTGTCCAATACCGCCCCAGCTTAACCCTCACCGCCGTCCAATACCACCCCCAGCTTGACCCTCACTGCCGACCACACACCAACCCCAGCCTGACTCTCATCATCGTCCAACACCGCTCCCAGGCTGACACTCACTGCCAACCACATTCCGCCCCCAGCCTGACCCTCACTGCTATCCTCACATGCCCCCAGCCTGACGCTCACAGCCGTCCACACACCGTCCCCAGCCTAACTCTCACGGCCGTTCAGCACCGCCCCAGTCTGACCCTCACCGCCATCTACACACTGCTCCCAGCCTGACTCTCACCGCCATCTACACACCACCCCCAGCCTGACCCTCACAGCCGACAACACACCACTCATATCCTTAACCTCATCGCTGCACACAGACTGCGCCCAGCCTGACCCTCACCGCTGTCTACACACGGCCCCTAGCCTGACCCTCACTGCTGCACACACACTGCACCCAGCCTGACGCGCACTGCCGTCCACACACCACCCCCAGCCTGATCCTCACCGTCATCCACACACTGTCCCCAGATTGTCCATCAATGCCGACCACATACCACCCCCCATATCCTGAACCTCATCGCTGTCTACACACCGCCCCCAACCTGACTTTCACCGCCGTCCACTCACCACCCCCTGCCTGACCCTCAACGCCATCCAATACTGACCCAGCCTGACCCTCACCGCCGTCCGCACACTGCACCCACCCTGACCCTCACTGCCGTCCACACACTGCACCCTGCCGGACCCTCACTACTGTCTGCACACCGCCCCTAGCCTGACCCTCATCGACGTCAAACACACTGTCCACAGCGTGACCCTCACCGCCGTCCACCACAGCCCCCAGCCTGACCCTCACGGCCGTCCACCAACTGCTCCCAGCCTGACCCTCACCACCGGCAACACACTGTCCCCAGACTGACCCTCACCACCATCTACACACCACCCCCAGCCTGACACTCACCACCGTCGACATACCACCCCCAGCCTGACCCTCACCACCGTCTACGCACCACCCCCAGCCTGACACTCACTGATGTCCACACACCACCCCCAGCCTGACACTCACTCATGTCCACTCATCACCCCCAGCATGAGCCTCATCGACGTCGAACACACCAGTCACATCCTGACCCTCACTGCAGACCACGAACTGTCCCCAGGCTGACGCCCACCACCGTCCACCCATCACCCCCAGCCTGACACTCACCAACGTCAAACACTACCACAAACCTGACCCTCACCGCCATTCATACACCGCCCCCAGTCTGACCCCTACAGCCGTCCAACACCTCCCCCAGCCTGTCCCTCGCTGCCATCCACACACCGCACCAAGCCTGACCCCTACTGCCGTCCACACGCCGCCCCAGCCTGTCTCTCACTGCTATCCTCACCTGTCCCCAGCCTGACTCTCACAGCTGTCCAGCACCGCCCCAGTCTGCCTCTCTCCGCCATCTACACACCGCCCCCAGCCTGACTCTCACAGATGTTCACACCCCGTCCCTCGCCTAACTCTCATGGCCCTCCAGCACTGCCCCAGTCTGAATCTCAAAGCCATCTACAAACCGCCCCCGCCTGACCTTCACCGCCATCTGCACACCACCCCCAGCTTGACCCTCACCACTGTCAACACACCGCCCCCAGCCTGACCCTCACCACTGCCCACATACCGTCCCCAGACTGACCCTCACCACCGCCCACTCACTGTCCCCAGACTGACCCTCACAGCCATCCACACACCTCCCTCAGCCTGACCCTCACTGCCGACCACACACCACCCATACCCTGACACTCACCGCCGTCCACACACCACCCCCCGCCTGACCCTTACCGCTGACCACACACCACCCATATCCGGAAACTCATCGCTGCCCACACACCACCCCCAGCCTGATCCTCACCGTCATCCACACACCATCCCCAGCCTGACCCTCACTGCCGTCCACACACCACCCCCAGCCTGACCCGCAACACCTTCCACACACAACCCATAGTTTGACCCTCACCACTGCACAGACAACACACCCAGCCTGACCCTCACCGCCGTCCACACACCACCCCCAGCCTGACCCTCATTGACGTTGAACCCAGTGCCTCCAGGATGACCCTCACTGAAGTCCATCAACCGCAGCCAGCCTGACCCTCACCACCGTCCATACACCACCTCCAGCCTGACCCTCATTGACGTCGAACACACCACCCTCAGCCTGACTCTCACCGCCGTCCACCAACTGCACCCAGCCTGACCCTCACCACCGTCCACCAACCGCCCCCAGCCTGACCCCCATCGCCGTACAACACTGCCACAAGCCTGACCCTCACTGCCGCTCACACACCGCCCCTAGCCTGACCCTCACCACTACCCAGACACCGCGCCCAGCATGACCCTCATCATGGCCCACTCACCACCCACAGCCTGACCCTCACCATCATCCACAAACCATCTCCAAACTGACCCTCAACGCCGTCCACACACCGCTCCCAGTCTGACGCTCACCACAGCCCACACACTGTCCCCAGACTGGCCCTCACCACCGTCCACACATACCACCCCCAGCCTGAACCTCATTGACGTTGAACAGAGTGACTCCAACCTGACCCTCACTGCAGTACACCGACTGCAGCCAGCCTGACACTCACCACCATCCATACACCACCCCGAGTATGACCCTCACCACAGCCCAGACACTGCGCCCAGCCTGACCCTCACCATGACCCACCCACCGCCCACAGCCTGTCCCTCAACATTATCCACACACCGTCCCCAGAATGACCCCCACCACCGTCCACACACCGCCCCCAGCCTGAACCTCAACGCTATCGAACACTGACCCAAACATTACTCTCACCACCCTCCAAAACTGACTCAAGCCTGACCCTCACTGCCGTCCACCCATCAACCCCAGCCGGACCCTCACCGCTGTCCATGCACCGCACACAGCCTGACCCTCACCGCTATCCAAGCGATGCCAATAGCCTGACCCCCTCTGCTGTCCACATACCGCTCCTAGCCTGACTCTCACCAGCGTCCACACACTACCCGCAGCCTGAACCTCATTGACGTTGAACACATGGCCCCCAGCCTGACCCTCACCACCATCATCCAACCGCCCCCAGCCTGACCCTCACCACCATCCACACACAACCTCCAGCGTGACCCTGATCAACGTTGAACACACCGGCCACAGACTGACCCTCACCTCCGTCCACCAACCGCCCCCAGCCTGACACCCACCGCCATCCAAGAACCGCCCCCAGCCTGACACCCAACACTGTTCAACACTGCCACAAGACTGACTCTCGCCGCCGTCCAATATCACCCCATCCTGACCCTGACCGCTGTCCACACACCACCCCAGCCTGACCCTCACTGCCGCCCACACGCCGCCCCCACCCTGCCCCTCACTGCCATCCACACACTGGCCCCAGCCTGACCCTCACCGCTGTCCAGCACAACCCCAGCCTGACCATCACCGCCGTCCACACACTACCCCCAACCTGACATATTGACGTTGAACACACCGCCCCCAGCGTGACCCCCACTGCTGGCCAACACCGCCCCCAACCCGAACGTCACCACCGCCCACGCACTGCCCACAGCCTGACCCTCATCGACGTCGAACAACCTCCACAGCCTGACCCTTACTGCCATCCACACACCGTCCACAGCCTGACCCTTACCGCAATCCACACACCATCCACAGCCTGACCCTCAATGCCGTCCACACACTGCAACAAGTCTGACCCTCACCGCCGTCCACACGGCGCTCCCAGCCTGACCCTCACTCCCGTCCACACATCACCCCCAGCCTGACACTCACCGCCCACCACACTCCACCCCCGCTTGACCCTCATTGCCATCCACACACTGCCCACAGCCTGACCCTCACTGCCATCCACACACCGCCCCTGCCTGACCCTCCCACTGCTCACTCACCGACCCCAAATGACCCTCAGTGCCATCCAACACCGCCCCAACCTGACCCTCACCTCTGTCCACACAACACCCCCAGCCTGACAACCACCATCGTTCTCACACCGACCCCAGCCTAACCCTCCACTCCGAACAGAAACTGCCCCAGTCTGAACTCCATCATCACCCAACACCGCTCCAGCCTGAACCTTACTACCGCCCACACAATACCCCCAGTGTGACCATCCCCTCCGCCCACACCGCCCCCAGCGTAACCCTCCCCGCCGCCCACACACCACCCCCAGCCTGACACCCACTGTCGTCCCCAATCTGCTCCCAGCCGGACCCCCACGGCCGTCCACACACTGCACCCAGCCTGACCCTAAACGCCGTCCACACACCGCCCCCAGCCTGACCCTCACCGCCGACTACACACTGCCCCCAGCCTGGCCATCTCCACTGCCCACACACCACTCCGAGCCTGAACCTCACCGCTGCCCACACACTGCCCCCAGAATGACCCTCACCCCAGTCCGCACACCACCCCCTGCCGGACCCTCACAGCCGTCAACACACCGTCCCCAGACTGACCCTCACCGCCATTCACATATCGCCCCAGACTGACCCTCACCACTGACCACACACCACTCCCGCCTGAACCTCACCACCTTACACACACCGTCTCCAGCCTGGCCCTCATCTTCGACCACACAACGTCTCCAGACTGAACCTCACCACCGTCCACACACCGCCCCCAGCCTGACCTTCATTACCGCCCATACACCGACCCCAAATTGACCCCCACTGCCGTCCACACACCGCCGTCAAGCTGACCCCCACCATCGTTCACACACCGTCCCCAGTCTGACCGTCCCCTCTGAACACACACCGTCCGCAGCCTGAACCCCGCCACTGCCCACACACCACCCGCAGCCTGAACCCCACCGCCATCCACACACCGCCCTCAGGCTGACACCCACCGCCAACCACACACCGCCCCCAGCCTGAACCCCACTGGCATCCACACACCTCCCTCAGCCTGACCCTCACTGTCATCCACACACCGCCCACAGTCTGACAGTCACCGCCATCCACCCACACACCCCAGCCTGAACCCCATCGCAATCTACACACCAACCTCAGCCTGACCCTCACTGCCATCCAACACGCCGCCCACAGCCTGACACCCACTGCCGTCCACACACTGCCCCCAGCCTGACCCCCAGGGCCATCCACATACCACACCCAGACTGACCCTCAACGCCGTCCACACACCGCCCACAGCCTGACATACACCGCCATTCACACACACAACCTAGCCTGACCCTCACCACCACCCACAAACCACCCCCAGGCTGACCTCAAACACAGGTCACACATCGCCCTCACCCTGACCCTTACGCCGTCCACACAGGGCCCCCACCCTGAACGCCACCGCCGTCCACATGCTGCACCCAGCCTGACCTTCTCCGCTCCCATCCTGTCTCTCACTGCACTTAACCTGACCCTCTCCGACATAGCCTGACCCTCACAGTGTCCAACATTGCCCCAGCCTGACTCTCACCACCGCCCCCAGCATGACACTCACTGCTGTCCACACACCGCCCCCAGCCTGACCCTCACTGTCATCCACACGCCACCCATAGCCTTACCCTCGACACCATCTACACACCAACCCCAACCTGACCCTCACTGATGCCGACACACCGCACCAGACTGACTCCACCACCGCACAACACTGCACCCAACCTGACCCTCACCACTGCCAACACCACCCTCAGTCTGACCTTCCCAGCTGCCGCACACCGCCCCCAACTTTGCCCACACTGCCATCAACATACCTCCCCCAGCCTTGCCCTCACTGCCTTCCACACAACTCCCCCAGCCTGGCACTCACCGCTGTCCATGCACCGCCCCCAAACTGACCCTCACTGCACTCCAACACCGCCCCAGCATGAACCTCTTAGGCCCTCCACACACCGCCCCCGGCTTGACCCCCACCACCGTCCATCACTGCACCCCCAGCCTGACCATCACCACCATTCAAAACTGCCCCTAGCCTGGCCTTTACTGCTGTCCACACACTGCCCCCAGCTGACCCAATCCCTCCGCCCAACACCACCCCAGCCTCACCCTCACCGTCATCCTACACTACCCCCAGACTGACCCTCACCGTCCCGAGCATAAGCCACACTGCTGCTCACACACCGCCCCCCAGCCTGACCCTCACCACTGCCCACACACCACACTCAGCCTGACCCCAACCACAGTCCACACACCGCCCCTAGCCTGGCCCTCACCCCTGTCCACACACTGCCCCCAGCCTGACCCTTCCCTCTGCCATGCACAAACACTGCCCCCAAGCTGACCCACCCCTCTGCCCAACACCACCCCCAGCCTGACCCTCACCGCCATTTTACACCACCCCCAGCCTGACCCTCACTGAACCCAGCATGACACACACTGCCGCTCACACACCGCCCCTAATCTGACCCTTCCCTCTGCCATGCACAAACACTGCCCCCAAGCTGACCCACCCCTCTGCCCAACACCACCCCCAGCCTGACCCTCACCGCCATTTTACACCACCCCCAGCCTGACCCTCACTGAACCCAGCATGACCCACACTGCCGCTCACACACCGCCCCTAGCCTGACCCCAACCACAGTCCACACCGCCCTCAGCCTGAGCCTCTCCGCCATCCACACACCGCCCCCACCCTGGACCCCACCGCCGTGCACTCACCGCACCCAGCCAGACCCTCCCCTCCATCCACACACCGCCCCCACCCTGAAACCCACCGCCATCCACACGCCGCTCTCAGCCTGACCATCACCGCCATCCACAAGCTGCATCCAGCCTGACCCTCACCGCCCCAAGCCTGTCTCACACCACATCCAACCTGACCCTCACCGCCTCCAACCTGACCTACTCCCACTTAGCCTGACCCTCACCATATCCAACATTGGCCCAGCCTGACTCTCACCACCGCCTCCAGCCTGACCCTCACCATGTCCAACACTGCCCCAGCCTGACTCTCACCACAGCCCCCAGCCTGACCCTCACCGCCGTCCGCACACCGTCCCCAGCCTGACACTCACTGCTGTCCACACACCCCCAGCCGGACCCTCACAAATACACAACACCGATCCCAGCCTGACCCACCACGCCATCCAATTCCGCCCCCAGTCTAACCCTCATCGCTACCACACACCACCCCCAAATTTGCCCTCACTGCCATCCACACACTGACCCCAGACTTATCTTCACCGCCTTCCACACACCTCCCCTAGCCCGGCCCTCACAACCGTCCACACACTGCCCGCAACCTGACCCTCCCTGCCATCCAGCACCGCCCCCAGCCTGCCCCCACCACAGTCCAACCCTGCTACCACAGCCTGACCATCTTCACCATTCCACAACCCCCCCTAGCCTGGCCCTCACCCCTGTTCACACACCGCCGCAACATGACCCTCACCACCATCTGCACATAGCCCCCAGCCTCACCGTCACTATTGTCAACACACCACCCCCACCCTGACACTCACCACCGTCCGCACATAGCCCCCAGGCTGACTCTCACTGCTCTCAACACACCACCCCAAGCCTGACCCTCTCCACTGACCACACACCACCCCTAGCATGACCGTCACCACCTTACACACACCGTCTCCAGCCTGACCCTCATCTTCGCCCACACAACGTCCCCAGACTGACCCTCACTGCCGTTCACACAACACCCCAGCCTGAACCTCACCACTGTCCACGCACCGCCCCGAGCCTGACCTTCATTACCGCCCACAGACCGACAACAAATTGACCCCCACCATCCTTTACACTCCGACCTGAGTCTGAACGTCCCCTCCGAACACACAACGCGCCCAGCCTGACCCCCGCCGCTTCCACACACCGCCCCCACCCTGAACCCCACCGCCATCCACACACCACCCCCAGCCTGACCCTCACCGCCATCCAAACGCTGCACCCAGCCGGACCCCCACCACCCCAAGCCTATCTCTCACCGCACCCAACCTGACCCTCGCTGCCCCCAACCTGACCCTCTCCCACTTAGCCTGACCCGCACCATGTCCAACACTGGCCCAGCCTGACTCTCACCACCGCCCCCAGTCTTACACTCACTGCTGCCGACACACCTTCCCCAGCCTGACACTCACTGCCGCCCACACACCGCCTCCAGCCTGACACTCACTGCTGTCCACACACCATCCACAGCCTGACACTCACTGCTGTCCACACACCGCCCCCAGCCTGACCCTCACTGTCATCCACACGCCGCCCATAGCCTTTCCCTCGACACCATCTACACACCAACCCCAACCTGACCCTCACTGATTCCGACTCACCGCACCAGACTGAATCCACCACCACACAACACTGCCCCCAACCTGACCCTCACCACTGCCAACACCACCCTCAGTCTGACCCTCACAGCTGCCGTACACCGCCCCCAACTTTGCCCTCACTGCCATCAACATACCTCCCCCAGCCGTGCCCTCACTGCCTTCCACACACCTCCCCCAGCTTGGCATTCACCGCTGTCCATGCACCGCCGCCAAACTGACCCTCACTGCCCTCCAACACCGCCTCCAGCATGAACCTCTTAGGCCCTCCACACACCGCCCCCAGCCTGACCCCCACCACCGTCCATCACTGCACCCCCAGCCTGACCATCACCACCATTCAAAACTGCCCCTAGCCTGGCCTTCACCGCTGTCCACACACTGCCCCCAGCTGACCCACCCCTCCGCCCAACACGACACCAGCCTCACTCTCACCGCCATCCTACACCACCCCCAGACTGACTCTCACCGTCCCGAGCATAAGCCACACTGCTGCTCACACACCGCCCCCCAACCTGACCCCAACCACAGTCCACACACCGCCCCTAGCCTGGCCCTCACCCCAGTCCACACACCGCCCCCAGCCTGACCCTTCCCTCTGCCATGCACAAACACTGCCCCCAAGCTGACCCACCCCTCTGATTTTACACCACCCCCAGCCTGACCCTCACTGAACCCAGCATGACCCACATTGCCGATTACACACACCGCCCCCCAGCCTGACCCTCACCACCGCCCACACACCGCCCCTAGCCTGATCCCAACCACAGTCCACACCGCCCTCAGCCTGAGCCTTTCCGCCATCCACACACCGCCCCCACCCTGAAACCCACCGCCGTGCACTCACCGCCCCCAGCCTGACCCTCCCCTCCATCCACACACCGCCCCCACCCTGAAACCCACCGCCATCCACACGCCGCCCTCAGCCTGACCCTCACCACCATCCACAAGCTACATCCAGCCTGACCCTCACCGCCCCAATCCTGTCTCACACCACATCCACCTGACCCTCACCGCCTCGAACCTGACCTTCTCCCACTTAGCCTGACCCTCACCATATCCAACACTGGCCCAGCCTGACTCTCACCACCGCCCCCAGCCTGACCCTCACCATGTCCAACACTGCCCTAGCCTGACTCTCACCACGGCCCCCAGCCTGACCCTCACCGCCGTCTGCACACCGTCCCCAGCCTGACACTCACTGCTGTCCACACACCCCCAGCCGGACCCTCACCAATACACAACACCGATCCCAGCCTGACCCACCACACCATTCAATTCCGCCCCCAGTCTAACCCTCACCGCTACCACACACCACCCCCAAATTTGCCCTCACTGCCATCCACACACTGACCCCAGACTTATCTTCACCGCCTTCCACACATCTCCCCTAGCCCGGCCCTCACAACCGTCCACACACTGCCCGCACCCTGACCCTCCCTGCCATCCAGCACCGCCCCCAGCCTGCCCCCACCACCGTCCAACACTGCTACCCCAGCCTGACCATCTTCACCATTCCACAACCCCCCCTAGCCTGGCCCTCACCCCTGTTCACACACCGCCCCAACATGACCCTCACCACCATCCGCACATAGCCCCCACACTGAAAGTCACTGCTGTCAACACACCGCCCCCAGGCTGACCCTCACCACCATCCGCACATAGCCCCCAGCCTGACTCTCACTGCTGTCAACACACCGCCCCCAGCCTGACCCTCACCACCGACCACACACCACCCCCAGCCTGACCCTCTCCACTGACCACACAACACCCCCAGCGTGACCCTCACCACCACACACACCGTCTCCAGCCTGACCCTCATCTTCGCCCACACAACGTCCCCAGACTGACTCTCACTGCCGTTCATACAACACCCCAGCCTGAACCTCACCACTGTCAACACACCGCCCCGAGCCTGACCTTCATTACCACCCACAGACCGACAACAAATTGACCCCAACCATCGTTCACACACCGACCTTAGCCTGAACGTCCCCTCCGAACACACAACGCGCCCAGCCTGACCCCCGCTGCTTCCACATACCGCCCCCACCCTGAACCCCACCGCCATCCACACACCACCCCCAGCCTGACCCTCACCGCCATCCAAAAGCTGCACCCAACCTGACCCTCACCGCCCCCAACCTGACCCTCTCCCACTTAGCCTGACCCTCACCATGTCCAACACTGGCCCAGCCTGACTCTCACCACCGCCCCCAGACCGACACTCACTGCCCCCCACACACCATCCACAGCCTGACACTCAGTGCTGTCCACACACCGCCCCCAGCCTGACCCTCTCTCTCATCCACCCACCGCCCATAGCCTTACCCTCGACACCATCTACACACCAACCCCAACCTGACCCTCACCGATGTCCACTCACTGCACCAGCCTGACCCCAATTACTTCACAACACTGCCGCCAGCTGACCCTCACAACTGCCAACACCACCCTCAGTCTGACCCTCACAGCTGCCGCACACCGCCCCCAACTTTACCCTCACCGCCATCAACACACCTTCCCTAGCCTTGCCCTCACCGGCTTCCACACACGTCCCCCAGCCTGGCACTCACCGCTGTCCATGCACCGCCCCAACCTGACCCTCACTGCCCTCCAACACCACTCCCAGCATGAAGCTCACAGGCCCTCCACACACCACTCCAGCCTGACCCCCACCACCGTCCGTCACTGCACCCGCAGCCTGACCATCACCACCATTCAAAACCGCCCCTAGACTGGCCTTCACCGCTGTCCACACACTCCCCCCAGCCTGACTCTTCCCTCTGCCATCCATACACACTGCCCCCAAGCTGACACACCCCTCCGCCCAACACCACCCCCAGCCTGACCCTCACCGGCATCCTACACCGCCCCCAGCCTGACCCTCACCGTCCCCAGCATGACCTACACTGCCGCACACACACAGCCCCCCAGCCTGACCCTCACCACCGCCCACACCCCGCGCCCACCCTGAACCCCACTGCCGTACACACACCGCCCCCACCCTGAACTCCACCGCCATCCACACACCACCCCCAGCCTGACCCTCACCGCCATCCACACGCTGCACCCAGCCTGACCCTCACCACCCCCAGCCTGTCTCTCACCGCACCCAACCTGACCCTCACCTCCCCCAACCTGACCCTCTCCCACTTAGCCTGAACCTCACCATGTCCAACACTGGCCCAGCCTGTCTCTCACCACCGCCCCCAGCCTGACACTCACTGCTGTCCACACACCGCCCCAGCATGACTCTCACCACTGCACAACACCGATCCCAGCCTGACTCTCAACACCGTCCAATTCTGCCCAGTCTAACCCTCACCGCTACCACACACCACTCCCAACTTTGCCCTCACTGCCATTCACACACCGACCCCAGGCTTGTCTTCACCACTTTCCACACACCACCCCCATCCTGGCCCTCACAACCGTCCAAACACCGCCCGCAACCTGACTCTCACTGCCATCCAGCATCGCCTCCAGCCTGCACCCCACCACCATCCAACACTACAACCCCAGCCTGACCATCACCACCATTCAATACCGCCCACTAGCCTGGCCCTCACCCCTGTCCACACACTGCCCCAGCATGACTCTCACCACCGTCCACCCACAGCCCCCAGCCTGACCCTCACCGCCGTCTAACACTGCCCGCAGACTGAACCTCACCACCGTCCATACACAGCCTCCAGACTGACCCTCACCGCCATCTACACACCGCCCCCAGCCTGACCCTCACCACCGTCTAACACTGCCCCCAACACTACCCTCACCGCCATCCACACACCGCCCCGAGACTGACTCCCACTGCCATCCAACACCGCCCCCAGCATGAACCTCACCACCATCCACACACCACCCGAGACTGACCCCCACCACCGTCCAACACCGCCCCCCAGCCTGAACCTCACCACATACACAGACCACCCCAGCCTGACCCTCAACTGCACACACATCGTCACCAGCCTGACACTCACTGCTGTCCACACGACGCCCCCAGCCTGACCCACACCTCCATCCAACACCGTCACAGCCTGACCCTCACTGCCGTACAACACTGCCCCCAGCATGAATCTGACCGCCACCAGCCTGATTCTCACCTCCCCCAACCTGACTCTCAACACCGTTCAACACCATCCCCAGCCTGACCCTCACCGCCGTCCACACACTACCCCCAGCCTGACACTCACTGCCGTACAACACCGCCACCAGCATGAACCACACTGCCGTCCAAGCACCACCCCCACCCTGACCTTCACCACCACCCACACATCGCCCTCACCCTGACATTCACTGCTGTCCAACACCACTCCCTGCCTCACCCTCACTGACGCCCACTCACCGCACCCAGCCTGACCCACATCACCATCCAACACCGCCCATGCTCTAACCCCCACTGCTGTGCAAACAATGCCCCCAGCCTTTCCCTCACCGCCATCCACCCACCACCCCTAGTCTAACCCTCACTGCTGGCCACGCACCACCCCCAACGTGACCCTCACCACCATTCACACTCCGCCCCCAGCCTGACCCTCACACCTGCCCACACACCACCCAAACCTGATACTCACCACCACGCACACACCGCTCCCAGCCTGACCCTCACCACCGTCCACACACTGCCCCCAGCCTGACTCTCACCAACGTCCATCACCGCCCCAGCCTGATCCCACTGCTGTCTACACACCACTCCAGCCTGATACTCACCACCATTCACACCGCCCCCAGCATGACCCACACCGCCGTCCAACAGCTGCTCCAGCATGAACCTCACTGTCATCCAACACCGCCCCAAGCCTAGCCCTCACTGACGCACACACACCGGCACAGAGTGACCCTCACTGCTGTCCACACACCTCACGCAGCCTGAATCTCACCGCTGTCCACACACCATCCCCAGCCTGAACCTCACCAATGTCCACTGACCGACCCAGAATGACCCCCACCAACACACAACACCGCCCCCAACCTGATCTTACCGTCATCCACACACCGCCCCCACCCTGACACTAATCGCTGTCCAAAACTGCCCCCAGAATGAATCTCAATGCCCCTCCATACACCGCCCACAGCCTGACCCTCACCACCGTTCAACACCGTCTCCAGCCTGCCCCTCACCAGCGCCCACGCATTGTCCCCAGCCTGACACTCAACGCCGTACAACTCCGGCCTCAGCTTGAACCACACCGCCGTCCACACACTGCCCCCACCCTGACGCTCACCGCATTTCCACAACGCCCCCAGCCTGACCTCCACCAATGCACAACACCGCCCTCAGCCTGACCCTCGCCACCGTTCAACACCATCCCCAGCCTGACCCTCACAGCCGTCCACACACCACCCCTGCCAGACCCTCAACGCCATACAACACCGGCCCCAGCATGAACCACACCGCCATCTCACACTGCCCCCACCCTGACCCTTACTGCCATCCACTCACAGCCTCCAGACTGACCCCACCACTGCACAACACCACCCACAGCCTGACCGTCACCACTGTTCAACACCATCCCCAGCCTGACCCTCACCACCGCTCACATACCGCCTCCAGCCTAACGCGCACCGCCATCCACACACTGCCCCCAGCCTGACCCTCACTGCCGTCCAACAACAACCCCAGCCTGACCCCCACCACCACAAACACCGCCCCCAGCCTGATCCTCACTGCCTTCCAACAACGCCCACAGCCAGACCCCCACCACCACAAAACACCGCCCCCAGCCTGACCCCCACTGCCGTCCACACACTGCCCCAGCATGAAATTCATCGCTGTCCACACACCGCCCGCAGCCTGTCCCGTACTGCCGTCCACACACTGCCCCCAGCCTGACTCTCACTGCCGTCCACACAGCGTCCCCAGCCTGTCCCTTACTGCCGTCCACACGCCATCCCAAGCCTGACCATCACCGACGCCCGCTCACTGCCCCCAGACTGACCACACTACCGTACAACACCGCCCACAGCCTGACCACAAACACAGTCCACACATCGCCCTCAGCCTGACCCTCACCGCCATCCACACAGGGCTCCCACCCTGAACGTCACCACCGTCCACACGGTGCACCCAGTCTGACCTTCACCGACCACATCCTTTCTCTCACTGCACTCAACCGGACCCTCTCCCACATAGCCTGACCCTCACCGTGTCCAATACTGCCCCAGCCTGTCTCTCACCACCGCCCCCAGCCTTACCCTCACTGCCGACCACACCACCCCCCGCTTGACCCTTATTCCCATCCACACACCGCCTCCAGCCTGACCCTCACTGCCCCTCCACATACTGCCCCCAGCCTGACCCCCACCACCGTCCACACACCGCCCCCAGCCTGACCCTCACCAACGACCACACACCACCCCCATCCTGATCTTCAACGCTGTCCAACACGTCCCACAGCCTGACCGTCACTGCCCCTCCACACACTGCCCCCAGCCTGACCCCCACCACCGTCCACACACCGCCCCCAGCCTGACCCTCACCACCGACCACACACCGCCCCATCCAGATCTTCAAAAATATCCAACACCTTCCACAACATGAATCTCACTGCTTTTCCACACACTGCCCCCAGCCTGATCCCCACCAAAGTCCAAACCTGCACCCAGCCTGACCCTCACCAGCATTCAGCATCGCCCCCAGCCTTACCCTCACCACCTTCCACACACTGCCCCAGCCTGACCCTCACTGCCGTCCAGACACCACCCCCACCCTGACCCTCACCACCAATCACACGCCGCCCCCATCCTGATCTTCAACGCTGTCCAACACCTCCCACAGCATGAACCTCACTGCACCTCCACACACTGCCCCCAGTCTGACCCCCACCACCAGCCAAACCTGCACCCAGCCTGACCCTCACCAGCATTCAACACCGCCACCTGTCTGACCCTCACCGCCATCCACACACTGCCCCAGCTTGACCCTCACCGCCAACCACACACCACCCCCAGCTTGACCCTCACCACCGTCCACACACCACCCCCAGCCTGAACCTCACCACTGTCCACACACTGCCCCAGCCTGACCCTCACCGCCGTCCAACATGAGCCACGCCTCCCGCACTCAGCACCACACCCCACACCCAAACCTATGCCCGCTGCTCCCATCCAACACTGCTACCCCGCCACGAACCCACTCCCCAACCCCTTCCAACACCTCCCCCTCCCATACCCCGTCCAACACCTCCCCCTCCCCCAACACCATCCACTCCCTAACCCCGTCCAACACCGGCACTTCCCCAACCCCGTCCTACACTGCCCCCTCCCCAATCCCATCCAACACCGCCCCCTCCCACAACCCCGTCCAACACCGCCCCCTACCCCTACCCCGTGAAACGCCGCCCCCTCTCCAACCCTGTCCAACACCGCCCCCTCCCCATACCCTATCCAACACTGCCCCGTCCCCAATCCCATCCAACACCGCCCCCTCCCACAACCCCGCCCAACACCGTCCCCTCCCCCAAGCCCCGTTCAACACTGCCCCCTCCCCAACACCGTCCCACAGGCTCCCTCCCACAACCCCGTCCAACACCACCCCCTCCCACAACCCCGTCCAACACCGACCCCTCCCCCTACCACATCCAACACTGCCCCATCCCCAATCCCATCCAACACCGCCCCCCACAACCCTGTCCAACATCTCCCCCTCCCCAACCCCGTCCAACACCGCTCCCTCCCCAACCCCTTCCAACACCACTCTCTCGCCCAACCCGTCCAACACCGCCCAATCCCCAAACACATCTAACACCGCCCCCTTCTCCCTACCACGTCCAACACCGCCCCCTCCCCAATCCCATCCAACTCCGCCCCCTTCCCCCAACCCGTCCAACACCGTCCCTTCAAGCAACCCCGTGCAACACCCCACACTCCCCTAACCCAATCCAACACCGCCCCCTCCCACAACCCTGTCCAGCACCGCCCCCTCCCACAATCCCATCCAACACCGCCCCCTCCCACAATCCAGTCCAACACTGCCCCCCCACAATCCCGTCCATCACCGCCCCCTCCCACAATCCCATCCAACACCGCCCCCTCCCACAATCCTGTCCAACACCGCCCGCTCCCCAACCCCATCCAACACCGCCCCCTGCCTCAACCCCCTCTCTCACACTCCCTCTCCCCTCTCTCCAACCCGTCTCTCCCCCTCTCCCTCTCCCATCCCTCTCTTCCCCTCTCTCTCCCCCTCACTCTATCGCCCTCTCTCTCTGACCCACCTCTCTCGCCCCCTCTCTCTTGCCCACTCTCTCTCGCCCCCCTCGCTCCCTTCTCTCTCAACACCCCCTCTCTCTCTCCAACCCCTCTCTCCCTCTCGCTCAACTCCCTCTCTCTCTCGCCCTCACTGTCTCTCTCACTCGCCCCCCACTTTTGCCCCCCTTTTGCCCCCTCTTTCGTCCTTCTCTTTTGCCCCTCCTTTCGCCCCCCTCCCTTTCGCCACACCCTCTTTCGCCCGTCCTTTCGCCCACTATCTCTTTCACTCCCGCACTCTTTCGCCCCACTCTTTCGCGCCCCTCTCTTTTCCCATCCCCTCTTTTGCCCCTCTCTTTCTCCCCCGTCTCTTTCGCCATTCCTTGCCCCCGCTCTCGCCCTCTCTCTCGCCCCCTTTCTCTCTCACCCCCGTCTCTCTCGCCCACCTCTCTCTCTGCACCCTCTCTCTTGCGCCCCTCTCTCTCCCGCCCACCCTATCTCTCCCTGCTCATTCACTCTCCCTGCACTTTCTCTCCCTCTCGCCCACTCTCGCTCTGTTGCTCTCTACCCACACTCTCGTACCTCTGTCTGTCTGTCTGTCTGTCTCTCTCTCTCTTTCTCTCTCTGTCACTCTCTCTCTCTCTCTCTCTCTCTCTCTGGACCCATCTCCCCCCTTGCTCATTCTCTCTCTCTCTCTCAATTGACTATCGCCTCATCTCTCTCTCTCTCTCCCCCCTTCTCTCGCTCGTTATCGCCCCGTCTCGCTTTTTCTTGCCACCATCCCCTCCCTCTCTTGTCCCCTCTCTCTCTGTATTGCTCAGCTCCTCTCTTTCTCTCGCTCAGCCTCTCTCTCTCTCAATATCTCTCTCTCATCCTCTCTCTCACTCTCTCTCTCCACTGCTCGCCCTCTGTCTGTCCTATTTCTCTCTCTCTCCTCATGTGTCTCTCTCACTCGCTATCTCCCTCTCTCACCCCCTCTCTCTCGCCCCACGCTTTCGCTCCCTCACTCTCATCCTCTCTCTTTCGCTGCCCCCCTCATCCCTTCTCTCTCACTCTCGACAACCCTATCACAGCCTTCTCTCCTTCTCACCCATCCTCTCTCTTTCCTCTCTCTCTCACCATTGCTCCATCGCTCTCTCACTCGCCCTGTATCTTTATCTCTCCCCTATCTCTCTCTCTCTACCTACCTTGCTCTCGCTGATTCTTTTCAGTCCCCTTATTCTCTCTCTCCCGTTTCTTTTCTCCCTCCCTCTCACTCTGTCTCTCTCTCTTTCTCTCTTTCTGTCTCGCCCTGTCTTGCTGCCTGCGCTCTCACTGTCACCCTTTCTCTCTCCCACCCCCTCTCTGTCAAACCCCCTCTCACGGAGCCCTCTGTCCTCCTTGATCTTCCTCTCTTTCTCTCTCTCGTCTCTTTCACCCTCGCTCTGTCCCAACACAACACTCTCTCATCTCCTCTCTCTCTCGCCCTCACTCTCATTCTTGCCCTTGAGCTCTCTCTCTCGACCCCTTTCACTCTCCCTCGCCCCCTCTCTCTGACCCCCTCTATCTCTCTTTTGCCTCCATCACTCTCGAACACCATTTCTCTCTTTCTTGCTCCTTCTGTCTCTCTTGCTCCCTCTCCTTCTCTCGCCCCTCAATCTCTCTTACCCATCTCTCTTTCTTGCTCTCTTAACGCCTCCCTCTCTCGCTTCTTCTTTCTCTCACCCCCTCTCCTTGCCCCTCCTTCTCTCTGTCTTGCCCTCCCCTCTCTCACTCCCTCTCTCTCACCTCTCTGTCTCTCTCATCCCGTTTATCTCTCTCTCACTCACCTTATCACTCTCTCACCCACTCGAACTCTCTCTTGCCCAGTCTCTCTCGCCCTTACTAACTCTCTCTCACTCGCCCTCTCACTCACTCTCCCACCTGCTTCCTTGCCCCTCTCTCTCGATCCCTCTTCTCTCTCTCTCGACTGCCTCTCTCTCGACCCTCTCTCTCTCTTGCAGCCTCTATCTCTCTCGACCTCCCGCTTTTTTGCCCCTCTCTCTATCTCTTACCCCTGCCTCTCTCTCATTCTCTCAGCCTTCATTCTCTCTCTCTCTCTTCCCTCTCTCCTCTTCTCTCTCTCTCTCTTGCCTCCCCATCTTTCTCGTCCACTTTCACGCTCCGTTTCCCTCTCTCTCAGACTTGCCAACATTCTCTCTCGCTCCCTCCCTCGTACCTCTCTGTCTCTCTTTCTCTCTCTCGCCTCTGTCTCTCATTATCTCCTCCCCTGTCTCTGTCTCTCTCTCTCCCTACTTCACCCCATCTCTCTCTTGTCCCCTGCTCTCTCTCTCTGCTCCTTCACTCTCTCTCCCCGTTCTCTCATTCTTGATTCCCTTCCCTCAGTGTCTCTCTCTCCCCACCTCCCTCCTTTTCTCTCTGACTGAATCCCTCTTCCTCCTGTCCTTCCCTCTCCCTCTAAACCAGAGACTGGGAATTGGTAGTGAGTCCGCGTGTGGTGTGTGGGGTGAGATAATAGAGAGATGTGGGAAGTGGGAGGTGGGGAAAATGGGGTCGAGACGGAATTGCGGGAGGGAGACAGCGACGGCAGGAGAGAGAGAGAGAGTAAGGGTGAGAGGGTGAGGGAAGAGTGGAGGCAGGTGGAGAATCTCGTTGTGGGTGAGAGAGAGAGGGGGAGGGTGAGGGAGAAACAATAGTGGAGGCAGGTTGAGAAATCGGGGTTGGGGGGTGTCTGAGAGGGGAGGAGAGCGTGAAAGGGAGAGGTGGTGTGAAAGAGACAGTGTGCAGACGGAGAGGGAGAGGGGGAGAAGTGATGAGAAAGAGTAGGGGAGAGGAAATGGGGAGGCCAGATTGGAGTAGGAGGGGTGCAGAGGGAGTTAACCCAGCTCCTGAGCTCAGGGCGCGGTGCCCTCCCCTTCCCTGAGGACCAGGACTTGGGGCTGAGTCTGTCTCTCTCCAGCTCAGCTTCTCCAACACAAAGACACACAACAACATCGGTCACTCTGCTGCTCGGCACGCTTTAATCAACATTTTTATTGTTTCCAAATTGAAGTTATGGATACAGTCAGTGGGATGGTCCCTTTTCTCACTGGCCCCTGAGTTGTGAGAAACATTGAAATGTTTCCCTGTAACCCCCCTGTGGGATAAGGATGGACAAATCCGCGCTACCCTCAGTCTGTTACCATAGCGACAGGCTGCTCCATCGCTGAAACACTGAACTGAAACGAGAAAATCCCAGATGGATTGATTAATGAGGGAATTTGATGGATGGGTGGATTTGGGTGAAGGGATATTTCAGCACATTCTTCAGCTGCTGCCTGAACTTAGTCTGGGTCACGGCATAAATCGCGGTGTTTGTGCAGCAACTGAGGAGCTGCAGCATGAAGCCCAATTCCAACACAAAGGGATGGAGATACACAGACCGATACCCAATATCATCCATCCGGTACCAAACAATACAGCATTAACATTGACCATAACAGGATGAAATTGTCCGAGATCACAAACAGTAAAATGATGGATTTTTTTCGGTTTCTCATTTCTGTGTCAGACTGAGCGTCCCATTGGTGTGAGCCCGGAGTCTCCTGCGGGCTCTGCTGGTCACTAAAATGTGTCTGACGGTGAGAACATTGAGCAGCAGAATCAGGAGAAATGGGACACACGGGGTTAGAATGTGATGGAGGAACTCGATTGTGACCCAGACACTGGAGAATAGACCAGCGTCTGTTACATCACAAAACCAGGGGGCGTTCACCAGCCAATATTGAGCCGTGAACATAAAATACCAGAAAATGTTTTATAAAGAGTTCAGCACAGTCACTGCTCCCAGAACCACAGCCACCGTTTTCTCACTGCAATATTTACTTTTCAGCTTCTGGCAACAAATGGCCACAAACCGATCAAAGGTGAAAGTGACGGTGAACCAGACAGAGCAGTCAGTGGCTGCATAAAGCAGGATGGCGTGGATATTACACACGGGGACGGAGTACAGGAAATAAAACTGTTCCTGATAAACAATGGGAATGTGTCTCAGGATCAGGTCGAGGATAATGACCAGGAGATCCGCCGCTGCCATGGCCCCCAGGTAACGTCTGACACATGGAGACAATCCACAATCTTTATAAAGCAGGACGTAGATGGTCACTACGTTAACTGTGAGGAAGGAAAACAAACCCATTATCCATCAGCCTGGAGGCAAAGGGACCCGTTTGATCGGGGACCCAGTGAGATTTTCAAATGTGTCACAGTATTCAGGGACTTATTAAAATAATTGGAGCTGGAATAACAAATGGGAAGTTCTGAATACTGACAAAAATGTCAGTTTTGGAATTTTGGGGGCAGAACATTCCAGGAACTCCTTCAAGTGTCCATCACCTTTCCATCATGATGTACTGTGCACAGGCTACATATCTGTCCAGCACTGGGAGCTGTGGAGACCACAGTAGGGCATTAATGTGTGAACATGAAACAAATATCCATCCAGCATAAGGGGCTACACAAACCACATCATTGCATTATCAATAAACCTCAACTAGATAGTCTGACCAGCACAGCGACCTGTGCAGTGATCACACGTGAATTAATCTCTAAACCAGGAGCAGTTACCCACCCAGCATGTTGGACTGTGTACCCCACCCCAGTTCATTGATCTGTAAACCAGGAGCATTTACCCTCCCAGCATGTAGGATTGTGTACCCCACCCCAATGCATTGATCTGTAAACTAGGAACAGTTACTCTCCCGGCATGTAGGACTGTGTACAACACCCCAGGGGATTGATTTGTAAACCAGGAGCAGTTACCCTCCCAGCATGTAGGACTGTGTACACCAACCCAATGCATTGATCTGTAAACTAGGAACTGTTACCCTCCCTGCATATAGGACTGTGTACCCCATCCTAGTGCACTGATCTGTATACCTCCCGACATGTAGAGCTCTGTACACCAACCCATTGCATTCCTCCGTAACACTGTGTTAGATCCCTGCGCAGTATGGGGAATCTTACAGCCCGTGCTGAAGTGACAGGATGTGCAACTCCCACCCATTTACAGCTCCATATCTCCATTGTGCGATGACAAGGGAGTGCTGTGGGTGTGAACATCCCCACTGCCAGAGAGAGATGGTGCGGGAAACAGTTTAAATATCACCAAATGGGAGGGGTTTGGGAAATAGACAGTGAGGGGGAGACTGAGAGACAGTGTCATGGAAGAATGTGTTCCCAGGTTTCAGAATGCAGAAATGTAGACACTTCGATAACATCCTGGAACATGAACCTGTCTTCCCAAGAAAGATGGGAAAAAGGGATATTGGTGTGAGGCCAAATGAGCATTTGTTCTGCATCTTTGTTACTGGAATTACTTTCAACCGAACCTATGACTCATTGGGCAGATTCTAACAATACTTTGTCTTTGTTTGATTTTCCTTGAGTGTGACAGAGGGATTGTCCGCACGAGGCTGAGACAGTTTCCTGGTGCTATCGTAGCGGACTCACCTCATTAACTACCCAGCCCACCCCATGATGTGTCTCTCATTCAATACCAGCCCGATTCTCCCACCCATCATGGCGGGTGGTAGTCACCATCGCCCGGGTGCCCCTGGATATTCCATGATCCCTGGTACTGGTGCCACCTTTAAAAGACCAATGGGCACACGGTTGAGCTTTCTCAGTTCGGAGCTGCCCTGCACAGTTTATCTCGAGCATGGCAGATCATGGGCAATTACACCGCGGTTTGTCGATAGGGGCACGGAGGTACTGGTGGATGAGCTAGTACAGAATGAGACCATTCTCTTTCCAGAGGAGGCCACACCACCAGACCCACCAAGCATGGTCTGATCTCACCACCTACCTCAGTGCAATATCTGTGGTCTGAAGAAATGCCCAACAATACAGGACAAGCTTCAATAACCTTCCCCACTCTTTCAGGATAAGGGTCACCGTATTCTCTCTGCTCCCTATAGCACCGACCCCTGAACAAGGCTCATGCTCCACCACTCTCACTGCTGCATGCAGCCCCTTCATCCCCCCTTCCTCTACTGTACCCCACTCCCCTACTATAATAATGCTGCATGCATCACTGTGGACTGACTACCTCCAGACACCTCACCATGACACCGACCCCCATCTACACCAGCACTAAGGGCAAGGCCACCCACTCCCACCCTCACTCCCTCCCTCCCTTTCTCCTATTCCAGGAGAAACAGCCTGGAATAGGACAGAAAGGGCCTATCTGGGTGGTGGAGTGCCCGGTATCCGTTCCTTCACCCACTCCCCTGCCATGTGGGGAGGATCCTGGTATGAGCCAGAGGGGACCAGGACACCTCGTGTGGACATTTTGAAACATCAACGTCCCACCGACCGAGTAAGGAGCAATGTTCAGTGAAGGGCAATTGTCACTTTAAAACCACTGGCAGCTCCGTTTCCCACTAGCACAACTTAGAAACCGTGGCCCTGATGCTATCTCCCTTTTGTGTCGAGCTGGTACAAATGGAATCCCCACGGTCTCGGTGGGCAGGAGGGTGGGCTCACAACACATCGTCACCACCACCTCCCAGGAAGGGAGCACGGAGGCTCCCTCCTACACCTCCCCCTGTAAACAGCTCAGATACTGAAACTAATCTGTAATAGTTACTGCTCTCCCCACTTGTCCTGATATCTTCAATAATCTGTGCTCATATACACCCAGGACTCTCTGCTCCTGCAGCGCCTATTTAACGGTACGGCCTGTTTTATATTGTCTTTCTACCAAAATGCATCACCTCAAACAGCTCTGCATTGATCCCCAGCTGCCATACACCTGAACACTACACCAACGTGTGATTGTACTGTTAGAGTTCCACACTGTCCTCCATAGACTTTACAATTCTTCCAGGTTTGGTGCCATCTACAAACATTGAGATTGTTATATCGTCACAGTTCCCATGCAACAACTGAAATCCTGCCACACTCACTAGTGTGAGCAAGTGAAATACCGCTATATTCCCACGGACAGAGTCGAATAATGACATGCTGTCAATGGAGCAATAAAAATCCTGATACAAACCAGACGGAGTGAATGAAATATTGACAAACCATAGAGAAGAGAATTCCAGATTGGCTCCAAGTTTCTGTATTGACATCAGAGTATTAATGTCATGAAGTCGAAAATGTGTATGTACCTTTAAGAGATAGGGAAAGCTGTTCTGAACTGAAAGCTTCCAAGCATCCGTGTTATGAGAGGAAGGCAGACCCAGAGTGTGAAGGGCAACTGAAAATATGTCATATTTGGCTGTGGAATAGATCCCTGATATGGTTGCTCCTTGGACAACAATTCGAATTTTACCAATCAGTTTAAATTATGCCCCAGGATACTAAAACCAAATCAAGTTTAAATGTATTGGTTTTCGGAAGTTGAACCAATGAGATGATCCGACGTTGTGCATATTAAAAATGCAGGCACTTAGAAAATTGGAGACAGAGTAAATGCCATCAACACAGATCCAAGAGATTCGGGAACACTCTCTATCAAAGGTACCTTTTCATATGGAATATATTCGCAGTAAAAAGATAGAAGATGACCCAGGGAGACCTATAGCCCCAAGAAGACACACAAACAACAGCTGCTGTGTGATTTTGAAATTAAATGAGTGCAATTTTAATAAGTGTCTTATTGAAACAGTATACCATCATAGAGTTGGAATGGGGTAATAAGCAGTTAAGAGAAAGGGGGTCTCAGAATTCAGAATGCTTGATGTAAAATGTTCACTTTCAGATTCAAAAAATAAATTGATGTTATTATGTAAACAGTGGAATTTGGGTGTTCTCTGTCCCTCATATTTTAACTGTTTACGAGGCAAATTGAACATTTCTTTATATTTAGTTTAAGTTACCAGATGAGCTTCACGCCGCACCCTGACAATTCCTGCGTGTGTGTATCTGCGTGTCTCTGTGTGGGGCAGGTCTGGCAGTCTCTGTGGTGCTTAAAGTAATGCAATGACACCCTCTGCTGGCCTCCACACGCCACTGCACAGACATTGGCAGAGGGTGAAAACCAACAGCGATTCATTCAGAGATGGGGAGGGAGAGGGCAGCTGCTCACAGCACCATCCAAACTGATGTCTTACCCATGTACGGATCTAAATGTCCTTTAAACGTTGTAACTGTCTCTGCTTTCACCACTTGCTCTGGGAGTTCTTTCCACACATAAGCCAGATTCTGACTAAAATAATTACCTCTCCATTACTTCTGTAAATCTTTTTCGTCACACCTTAAAATATCCCTGTTTTGAATCCCCAACTGTAGGGAAAAGACATCAGCCCTTCAGCTTATCTGTACCCCTCATTATTTTATAAACCTCTGTAAAGTTAGCCCATAATCTCATACTCTCCATTGAAAAGAGTCCCAGTCGATCCAGCCTCTCCTTTTAGTTCACTCCCTCCATTCCCAGCAACATCAAGGTTAATGTCTGCTCAATCCTCTCCAGCTTAATAATATCAAGGTCAGCAATATCAAAGTGAATAATCAAGGTATTTTCTATGGCTGGGGAGACCAAAACTAGACGGTACAGGTTTAAGGTGAGAGTGGAACACTTAAAAGTGACATAAAGGGCCGCTTTTTCACACAGAGGGTGGTGTGCCTATGGATTGAGCGGGCAGGATGTCCAGACTGGACACAGTATTCCAGAAGAGGCCTCACCAATATCCTGTACAACCTCAACATGACGTCCCAATTCCAATACTCAAAGGTCTGACCAATGAAGACAAGTGTGTTAAACACCTCCTTAACCACACTATCTATCTGAGATGCAAATTTTAAAGAATTATACCTGACAGCCTAGGTCTCTGTTCTCCAACACTGACAAAGGCCCTGCTTTTAATTGTATAGGTCCTGCTCCTGTTTGAGTTACCAAATCCAATACCTCGCATTAATCCAAACTAAACTCCATCTGCCACCCCTCAGCCCAGTGTGTGACATTACCACCAAGGAGCTTGGGTTGCCTTGTGTGGTTTGAGGGAGGAGGGACAGATTGCACACACTGTCAATGGGGAGGAGAGGCTGGACAGTAATCAGCGGCCTGGTGTCATTTCATTGTTTTAGGAAGAGGGCAATTGCACGTTAGAGGTGGGTAATAGTGATCGGTGTTTTGGGACTAGAAATTATGCTTTTTCGTTGTCTGTGGTGTTCAGTGATACAAATCTATTTGAGACCCTTCGTTGGGCAGACTGTGACTCCAGGATTTCTTTCCTTAATGTTGTAGATTACAGATAATAGCGATTGAAGACGTTCATAGTTAATATCGATAGCACAGACGTACACTCAATGTCCTACAGTTGAGACAAATATCTTGCATTTGTTTAACAATACAAAGTGTTTTGTGTAGTTCCGTAATGGTAACCTGATTATAATAATTCCACACTGAGCTGAAAGCTGGCACTTAAAATATGACCCAAGTCTGGGTATGGTAGTGTAGTGGGTAGTGTCCCTGGCTCTGAACCAGAATTCTGGATTTGATTTTAATTCCTGAACTTGTGTGGTAGTGTTCCTAGCTCTGGACTAGTAGGACTGGATTCAAGTCCTGCCAGTTGCAGAGGTATGTCACAGCATGTCTGATCAGGCTGATGAATAAACACACAGGAGAGTAATGTTACGGCTTTATGGGTGTTGCCCATTGATGCTAGTGTCCCTACCTCCGGGCACAAAGGTCTCGGTGTAAATCCCACATAAGTGTCCCAGGATACATCTGAACAAACTGATTAAACTGGTTGTAGAATTGTGACCTGATGGAGAAAGAAATGTCAGAATTGAATTTCAGAATTTAGGCCCGGAATGACTGATAGCACAGCTATTCATGTTGATTGGAGTCACATCTTGCAGCAGTAAACATTTATAAAATAAGAATGGTCATGGATAGGGTGAGTAGTTAGGGTTTTCCCCCAGGTTAGGGCGTTCAAAACTAGAGGGCATTGGATGAAAGTGAGAGGGGAAAGGTTTTGAAGAGGCCTAAGAGGAACCTTTTCACACAGAGTGTGGTGTGAGTATGGAATGAGCTGCCAGAGGAAGTGGTGGAGGCTGGTACAACTGCAGCATGTAAAAAGCATCTGGATGCTGACAGACATGCCGAGCTTTTCCAGCAATTTCTGTATTTCTTTTAAAAATGCATTCATTTTAACACAGGTATTCTAAATACATTAAATATTTTATTTTTTTTAATGACGCAGGGCATATAAACATATTTTCAAATTGACCAAGACCATTTTCTGCTAGGCGTATGGCTCTGTGCGAGATGGTAACAATGATGCAACGACATGGAGCAGGGAATGTGATGGAGACATAGTTTAGACATTATACAAGGAGACCTCACATGATCCAGTTTGGGAGAGGATGACGTTATTGTGTGATTCAACTCAGAGAGGGAGACAATGTAATCTTCCTGAGAAGGAATGACCTATTACACACTCTCTCTCCCTCATTATTCCTCATCACAGCAATGTGTGTGAGCTAAAAAAAAGCACCTATACGGTCATCATTACCATTCTCATTTTAATAGAATTCATGCAGTGTGGAAACAGGCCCTTTGGCCCAACAAGTCCATACCAAACTTTCAAACAGTAACCTTGCCAGGCCCGTTCCCTGAGATATACTTCTGAGTAATGCACCTAACCTAGAAATCCCTGAATTCGACAGACAACTTAGCATGACCAATCCACCTAATGTACACAGTTTGAGCTGTGGGAGGGAACTGGAGCACCTATTAGAAACTCACGCAGTCAAAGGGAGAATGTACAAACCCCACACAGATAGTCGCCGAGGCTGGAATAGAACGCCTGTTCCTAGTGCTGTGAGGTAGCAGTGCTAACCACTGAGCTACTGTGCTATCCTTTGGGTGAGTACTGACCAGAATTCATTGGAATCTTCTCACTGCCTAAGGCAAAGGGAATTCAGCCAAATCCAACTGTCCCAGGATGAAATCCCATTGCTAGCAGCTTGTGTGAGTAGAATATCTTCAGAAGCCGAATCACATTTTGGACCATCTCTCAATTTTTCCTTTTGTCATAAGTTACACTCATATTTGGACAAAGTTCTTTCAACTTCAAATTGCAGGAATTGTGTGTGTGTGTGTCTCTGCATTTTAAACATGGAAATATTCATTATATATTTGCAATGCCCAAACAGTTTGCCATTCATCTTTCCATCATAGTTTGAGTAACATTGCTCTGGATTATAAACGTGCTATTTGAGCAGTTTAAAGAAACTAACCTGACTTGTTTATTCGCGGTGAGGAGGGAAGACATATGTCTTGTGTGAAGTCTCATGAAGGCATGTCCCATCTCCGAGGTGACAGCCTGGTGTTTTCTATGTCGGGCGGAAGCTGGTGGGAATGTCTACCTGTTTCAGATGGAAAATATTGTGGCTGCTGTTGGGGATTGTGAACAACATAGTGTTCAGTCCGGGTTCACACGCCGATTAGATTAGATTACTTACAGCGTGGAAACAGGCCTTTCAGCTCAACAACTCCACACCTACACGCCGAAGCGCAACCCACACAGACTCATTCCCCTACACTTACCCCTTCACCTACCACTACGGGCAATTTAACTTTGCCAATTCACCTAACCTGCACATTTTTGGACTGTGGGAGGAATGCGGAGCACCCGGAGGAAACACACCCAGACACGGGGCGAATGTGCCAACTCCACACAGAGAGTCGCCTGAGGCGGGAATTGAACCCGGATCTCTGGCGCTGTGAGGCAGCAGTGCCACCGTGCCGAATTCGCATTCATGTGGGGAGAGTTAATTAAGGCATATAAACTATAGGAAAACCATGTTAGACTGATGAATGGACTCTCTAAGTTCAAATAATGCTGATCTTATTCATGTTGATCTTGTCTAATGCTTGCCCTGTTCAGTGTATCCTGTATGCCTGACTCTGTCGAAGTCTATTTCCACCCTATGACCTGCCTGGCCATGCTTACTATGATCTGCCTCCACTGCTCATAAATAAAATGTTTCCCTGTACTGAGGTACATGTGGCAATAAATCAAACCAATCAATCCTGAATAAAGTATGGAATTTCTCACTATATCAATGTCACTTTTGGAAATAAGTGATTGCTGCCACTCCTCGTGTTTCAGCATCGCCATTTCTTCGTCTCTCACAGTTCTACCGATTAAGCACTCAGCCAATGTGCCAAAAGCCTTTTTCACTGCCCTGTCTACCTGTGGCTCCACTCTTAGAGAACCGTGCACTGAACCCCAAGGTCTCTCTGCCCACTCCACCCCTTAAGACCCTCCCATTCACCATGAAACTCCTACTTTGATTTGAGTTTCCAAAATACAAGACCTCACACATCTATATTAAACTCCATTTGCCATTTCTCAACCTACATCCCCACCTGATAAAGGTCAAACGGCAATTTCTGATAGACGACCTTCAGCAGGCATCTGTGGCTGTACTTTCTATTCAGCAAAACCCGTTCTGTCTTTAAGTGACCGGACATGATTTCGGCTTCATAACACCTCCCCACTTCAGGAAAAAAAACATGAACCAGCAGAATGAAAAGATGGCTTTAATTATTTTCCTCTAATTCTTAATCCCATTATTATGAATTACAAAAGTATTAATTTCAGTTTTGCCATATATATTAATTCTGCACACATATATGACACTGCAATAAGTCAAATCTTATCTAAACGTTTTCCTTTAAATCTGCGATAACACATCTGCTATCTCATTTTATGACCCACAGCATGTACATTTTGTAAGTTTTACGTCGGTAAAATAAGACTCCAATGAAATACTCTCATATTCTGTTCTTTAAATATTCAAAAAAATGCGAGAGGTCTGTTATTGTCCACGATCATCTCTGACAATTTGTTTATCATATAAACATTAAAATATTGTCACTCCAGTGCAAAACTTCATCATTCTTTTTCAATAATGGAGATGTTGCATTTTTTTCTGGTGGATATTGAGTTTTTTCGACAAGTAGCTAATTGGTCATTCAATTCATCATCATTATCTTACTGTATCAATACACCTCCGAGCCCTATATCCCGAGCATCAAATGAAATTTTCAAAGGTTTTCAAAATATTTCGTTCAGATAAAACTGGTGCGGTGATTAATCCTTCTTTAAAATTGTCAAATGCCGCCTGGCATTGTTCTGTCCACCACAATTCTGTGATCTTCTTTAATAAACCCATCAGTGGTGCCACTGCTGAAGTTTGCAACAAACTTCCGATAGAATCCACTCAGTTCCAAAAACCGAAGCCCCTCTTTCTTCGAGGATGGCCGTGGAAATTCCTCAAAGCCCTTAGTCTTTGTGTTCCATGGGGTCAACCTTCCACGGCCAATGTAATGTCCCAAGAACGTCACCTCTGCCTTCGTGAATTCTGTTTTCTTTAAGTTTATGACCAAGTTTGCTTCTTGTAATCGTTCAACATGCTCTGCCAACTGTAACATGTGAGCCTTCAATCACTTGCACGACATCATACAGATAAACTACACAATTTGTACATCTGGCCACAACTCTGTTCCGGAGTCTTAAATGTGGCTGGAGCATTATTCATTCACATGACGTACTCTAACATTTTTTGACATCTCCGGTATCTTTACCAGAAAGTTGAACTGACTCAACACTTTTTTTAATTTGAAAGGGGCCACTACACCTGGCTTTGAAGGGATTTCCTACCACTGGTGGCAATACTAACACATCATCCCCACGGGAAATCGTCAAAGTTTCAGCGTTTTTATCGGCCACTTGCTTCATTCCATGCTGTGTCCTCTTCAGGTGCTGTTTAGCTAACTCACCTGCTCAATCTAATTTCTCCCTCACCTCATATACACAATCCAAGTGTGAGATCACCGATTTCTGTCCTGTCAGTTTATAGTTAATTAATTTCAACTCAAAGGAGGTAAAGTGAGTAGATTTATGTGGGGCATCTCTAATGGCCAACAATATAATGAGACACCTTTATTCCAATCATTCGGGTAATTCTGATAGTACGCCGTTAATATTGTCTTCAGTATCTGATGCCAACTTTGCAAGACTCCCTGGAGTTCACGATGCGATGCACTTGATTTAAACTGCTGTGTGCCGAAGCTATCCAAGATGTCCAGAAACAGGTGATCAGTAAAATGAAACCCTTGATCTGACTGAATCACACAGCGTAGCCCACACTGAGTAAAGAAAGCTACCAACTCCTCCACCTCCCCGTTTGCCTTAACACTCCGTAATGGAATTGCCTCTGGAAATCTGGTGGACACATCCATTATGGTCAGCAGATATTGGTTTCCACTTTAATGTGGAAAGGGGAGCTACACAACCAGTCATAACCCATGAGAACGGTTCTTCGAACACAGGAATTGGCAACAAAGCTGCTGGTTTTGTTACTGCCTGTGACCGACCTACCATTTGGAATGTCTGACATGTACAACAAAAAATAACCACGTCTTTGTGCATTCCAGCCACTAGAAATTCTTCAGCCTGGGTCTTCCGTGCATCAACTCCTTTGGCTTTTTCTTTAGGTTTTCCTTCCTGCTGTAACTTCTGACAGTGGGATCTTTTTACTACATTATCTGGAAAAATCCCTGGGTATTTTTCTTTTAATTCCTCTGTTCCCTGGTCTTACTTTAGCTTCACCACTACAAGGGGTGCCTCTCCTACCTTGGATCCTGCTAAATCATTCCCAAGACAAACTGCATTCCTGGAACTGACACCCTGTCACTCAATCTCACTGTTACTTCCCCAACCTTGACTTGGCACTCCAACCTAATGTTAAACAGGGAATGCTGAATTTCTGTCCCCATTCCAAAAATTATCACGCTGATGCGTAACATGTCAGAAAGAGTGAAAATGCTTCCATCTCTTACTATTGGAGGCCGAGAGAAAGTGAGGACTGCAGATGCTGGAGATCAGAGTTGAAAAATGTAGGGCTGGAAAATCACAGCCGGTCAGCAGCATCCGAGGGGCAGGAGAGTTGACGTTTCAGGCATAAGTCCTTCATCATGAAAGTGGGGGGTAAGGGAGGGGGAAAGGGGTTGAGAAATAAATAGGAGGGAGGAGATGGAGCTGGGTGGGAGGTAGCTTGGAAGGCAATAGGTAGATGCAGGTAGGGGGTGATGGTGACAGATCAGAGACGAGGGTGAAGTGGATAGGTGGTAGGACATTTGGACCCCTCAAACTATACAGCATCAACGTTGACTTCACCAATTTCCAAATCTCCCCTCCCCAACCTCATCCCAGATCCAACCGTTCAACTTCCACTGCCCTTTTGAACTGTTCTAACTGACCATCTTCCTTCCCATCTATCCACTCCACCTTCCTCTCCGACATATCACTGTCACTCGCACCTACATTTTCCTTTCGCCCTCCCAGTGACCCTCCAGCCAGCCCAGCTCTGACCCTCATATTTATCTTTCAGCCCACTGGTCCCCACGTCACATTCCTGACGATGGGTTTATGCCTGATATGTCGATTGTCCTGCTCTTCGGATGCTGCCTGATCTGTTGCGCCTTTCCAGCTCCTTGCTTCTCAACTATTAGATCCTGAACAGATACACTACCTTGCAAAATTATAACTTCTTGTCCTCCCGCCACACCCGATTTTTTCTTAGTAAGGATTATCTACAGAGGCAAATTCTTTATAGAAATCAAGCACTGACTCCATACACAGCCCCTGCCTTGGCTGTGCACTCTCCTGCAGCTCCTCAGCTCTACTTGGGGTGTCCTGTACCAGGTTCACTAATACCACTGGCTTAAACTCTTATACCACATCTTTTCCCAAAGTGTCTTCCTTCAACCTCCAGCACTGTGTGTCCCAGCTTACTGCAGTGAAAACAACTTTTCCCAGTGCCCTTCTTAAATCATCGGTACTGTAATTTTATGTGTTCCGCTCCGTTATACTGAGAACATCTGAGGCCTTTCACCACCTTTCAACCCACTTGGGCTTCTTTTTCACCTGTGGTAAACTATTGCCAGTGTGCTTTTCTCTATGTTTTGTAATGTAGGATCTCCCCTTCTCCCAATTTCTATTCCTCAACAGGATGAAAATCCTTCCAGAAACTAAATTTCATCTCATGCACCAATGCATACTTAACTGCCATTTCTGCTGCGCTTCTCACTTCTTGAACTTCCTGTTCATTCACATGAATTCTTACCGTCTCTGGAAGTAAGTCTTTAAACTCGTCCAGCAGCACAATCTCCGTTCGGGTCTCACAGGTCTTGTCCATTTTTAAGACTTGCACCCATTTATCAAAATGACTGTGGTTAATTCTTTCAAACTCAATATAAGTCTGATGTGGTTCCGTCTCTATATTTCTGAACCGCTGTCTCTCTTCTGCTAGTACCAATTCATAAGCACTCAAAATAGCCTGTTAGACATCTGCATAATCTCTTGCTCCCTCGTGTGACAGCACTGCACATACCTCTCAAGCTGTGCCAAGCATCTTAGTCTGAACGAGCATTACCCACATGTTCACTGGACACGCCATCTGCCGAGCCAATTTTGCAAATGAAATAAAAAAGTTTTAGGCATTTTTCTCACCGAAATATTGCAATGTATTAACACAGTTGTATACATCCCTACGTTCTCCCTTCATATTCATTCTGCTAATTTAACTTTCTTATCTAATTCCTAACTTCTGAATTTCAAATTCTCCCCGTCTTCCTTTTCCCTCGCTTTCTCTTTCACTGTCTTCTCTCTCTCTTGCTGTCTCTCTCTTCATCTTCTAACTCTAATTGCCCCACTGGCAATTTAAGTTTTTTCGAACCCAACTGCAGTTGCCTGCTTCTCTGATACACCAAAGTGCTTGACCAACTCCATTATGGTGACAGCTTTCCTTTTGTCCCTGGTGAAACCCAATTCTAATCCACATGTTAATTCTAAAAGAATGCCCTTCTTTTGTCTTTCTAAACTTTGTCGTCAAATTTGTGAATCATATTCAAACCTCAGAACCTCTTTAGTGATGTTAAAAGCCATTTCTTTTAATTTAACCAACCACAAGGAAACAAAACTAAATGAATTTTGTCACCTGTTTTATTTGAAGATCTAGGTCACTAACTGCCAAGTGATGGAATCTGCTGGGACCTTTTGCACCCCAAATCTGTTCAAATCTGTCCAAATCCTGTCCAACAAGCCCTCAAACCGTTAGGATGGCGCTATCGAACTCCCCTGTTAATTAAACCACACACCCAGAAAAGCTCACCTCGCCTCATACTCTACTAAAACATGAGTGACAGAGAAGTACCAAATTCGACTATTAAGAGAAAAATGACCATTTATAAGTATGCAAGTTAGCTCGCTTAGCTTGAAGATTTGTTTTCAGATGTTTCGTCACCGTGAATAGGTAACATCATCAGTGAGAGTCTCTGGTGACACACTGGTGATATGTCTCGTCTTTCTATTTATCGGTCTTGGTTTCTTAAGGGGCGTGATGTCATTTCCAATTTTTTGTTCAACAAATGGTAGATAGGATCTAAATTGATGTATTTATTGATGTACGTCTGGCTAGAATGTCATTCTTCGAAGAAGTTTCGTGTGTGGCTTTGTCCTAGAAAGTGTGTGTTGTCAGAGTCAACGTGGTCATTTTCTGTATGTATGGAAACTAGTGATAGTGGGTCATGTCTTTTGGTGGCTAGTTTGTGTTCATGTTCTCTGGTAGCACACCAACAAAACAGTTGAGCAGAAAGAGAGTATGAAAATTGAAGTATTGCCACATCAGAAACCAGGTTAGATCACTGAGTGCAGGGCTAATGGGTGAAGCGGTCTCAGTGAGAATTGGGGAACAGACAGCAGAATTGCATTGCAGATATTGCAGCTCGATTCTGCGTATTCATATAGTGCTGTAGTCCACAGCAGCAGGAGAAGCAGACCTGCATTCAACCACAACCTGTAATTTTTGCCAGGATGACACCTCAGTCTGCCATTACCATCAACACCATCTATGGCTCAGTGACGAGTGTGGGTGAACATGTCAGAGTCAGAATCACATGAATCTTAACCTGATGCTAACTCATTAAAGCTACTGGACTTGACCAACAGATCTGAACGAAGCCCTGCAGTTCTGCCACAGTCAGTCATAAATGGAAATGGATGATTAAATAAATGACGGAGGAAAGGGTTCCACAAACATCCCCATTCTAAATAATGGAACAGACCTGTACATCAATGTAAAAGTGAAGGATGTTTTATCTGCACCATCTTCTGCCAGAAGTGTTGAGTCGATAATACACCTCACACTCATCATAATGCCCACAGAATCACAGATGCCAGTCTTCAACAGATTCGATTCACTGTCCGTGACATGAAGAAATAGCTGAACACAGTAGATACGACAAAGGCAATGGGTCCTGACCCCATTCCTGCAATGTGACTGAAGACTTGTGCTACACAACAAGCCGTGTCCCTGGGGAAGCTGTTTCATTCCAGCTCCAACTCTGACATCTTCCTGGCAATGTGGAAAATTACTCAGTTATGTGCCATTTCCTTAGAGGGGAATAATTGCAATCTGACCAATTACTGCCCCCTCAGTCCCATCACGACAGTCAAATTGGTGGGAGTTCTTTTTGACAGAGCTGTCAAGCAGCACAGAAATAACCTGTTCAGTGCGGTTTCAGATATGTCCCCATGTAGAGATGGTGCTGTTGTGGAAATGTCACTGGATTACAAATCCAGACCAGGCTAATGCTCTGCCAACTGGTGGAAGTTAAAAACAATTAATAAAATATCGAGATCTAAAATCTAGTGTCAGTAACAGAGACCTTGAAGCCAATATGGATTGTAAACAGAATTTCCTTCTCCAATGTACTTTTAGGAAGTGAAACTCCCGTGATTTCCTGGGCTGGCCTAAAACTGACTCCAAAGACCCTGACATGTGATAAACATTTCAATGGTCTCTCAAAAGGTCAATCAAGGCACTCATTTGTATCAAACTACTCAGAGGTCTGAAAGGATGAAACCGGACAGAACATCCAGCCTCAGCACCGTTGTCGGAAAAGGGAATGGGAATACAGTCCTGTGGACCCTGCAGAGACCCCCTTCCTAACATCTGAGAGCTTGTGACAACATTTACCGAGCTTTCCCACAGACTGCACAGAAACAGCGGGAAAGGAGTACGTCATACAACACATTGAGTGTCCTCCATTCTAGTTCATGGAAAACAAATCTCCTCAATGCACTTACCCCACACGATATCCATACCCATTAATGTGAGGAACCTTGGGAAGCTATAATATAGGAAGTGCAGTAGTACGTTTGGTCCATCGAGTTTGCTACCCAATTCAATGTTATGATGGTTGGCCCTTCATTTCCACACCGTACTCCTGCTCGCACATCATTCCTTTACTGTCTCTAAATCCTTCTTTATAATCGGTGTCTTGTTTTCCAGGTGCGAGAGAATTCCCCATGTTCACCAGTCAGTGAGTGCAGACATTTATTCTCATCTCAATGAAGAATGGACTGCTTGTACCGAATACTGTGGCTCCTTGTTTTAGACGTCCCAGCAAGGGGAATTATCATTCCTGCTTTCAATCTGTCTCACCCTGTCAGAGTTTTATATATTTCACTGAGATCTCCACTCATTTTCCTAAACCCCATGGAATACTGGCTCAGTCACCCCAAACTCTGCTCCCAAAACAAGCCCGTCATCCCAGAGACAAGGCTGGTCATCCTTCACTGCTCTCCCTCAATGTCAGGTTTGTCTTTTATTAGGTACAGAGATCAAAACTGCACACAATACTGCACAATGTTTGAGATGATGTCTCACCAAGGCCCTGTACAGCTACAGTAAGACACCCTTTCTCCTGGACTCAAATCCACCTGAAATGAAGGTCAGCACACATTTATCTTCCTCACTGCTTTCTGTTTCTGCAATATTACTTTCAGTGACTGGTGTACAAGGAAATGCAGATCCTTTTCACTGTTACAGCTCCCCACTTGGTGGGTCTGTGTACACTGGGCAGCGCGCCAATGCCATCCCATTATTGACTTCAGGTTACGGAACTCACTGCGCTGCAGGGACCTCAGAGGTTTATGCAGAAGGAAACAACAGAAAGGAGCAGAGGTCCCTTTGTAGATCAACATGTTTCAAGCAATCCCTTTCAAATGGTAGGCTGCCAAATTATCGTTTCCACCAAAGGGCACACCGTCACCTCTATCCACATTGTTCTCCATCTGTCACGTATTTACCCTTTCACTCCACTTGGCTTAGTTTTCTCGGTGCTTTTTTATATCCTCTTCACCCACTCACAATCCCACATCCGATAGTGCTGTCAGCAGGCTGGGATATATTGTATCTGATTCCAGCAACCAAATGTTTAAAGGGCATTGTGAACAGCTGGGGCCCAAGCACCGATCCCTGTGATACCTCAGCAACCTTCCTCTGTTAATTTCTATTTATTTATTTCGTTAATCTGGGTGTCACTGGCTGGGCCAGCATTTATTGCCTGTCCCTTGTTGCCCTTGAGAAGGTGGTGGTGAGCTGCCTTGTTGAACGCCGCAGTCCACTTGCTGTGATTGACCTCCAATGCATTAGGGAGGGAATTCCAGGATTCTGACCCAGTGACTGTGAAGGAGCGGTGATATATTTCCAAGTCAGGATGGTGAATGCCTTGGAGGGGAACCTAAAGATGATGGTATTTCCATACATCTGCAGCCCTTGTCCTTGTAGATAGACGTGGTCGTGAGTTGGGATGGTGTCTCTGAGGATCTTTGGTGAATCATTTCATTGCAGCACGTAGATAGTAAAACACTTCTGCTGCTGAGCGTTAATGGTGGAGCATTGTGGATGAAGGGACAGTCAGACTGGTTGCTTTGTCCTGGATGGTATAAAGCTTCTTGAGTGTTGTTGGAACTGCACTCATCCAGACAAATTGGGAGTCCTCTATTACACTCCTGACTTACGCATTGTAGATGATGGACAGACGTTTGGAAGTCAGGATGTGAGTTACTCGCCGCTGTATTCCTAGCTTCGGACCTGCTCTTATAGTTACTGTGTTCATGTGGCGAGACCAGTGAGTGTTTGAGCAACGATTACTCACCAGGACTTTGATACTGGGGATTCAGTGATTGTAACACGATTGAATGCCAAGGGGCAGGTTAGATTATATTTAATTGGTGATGATCATTTGTGTGGCCTGAATATTACTTGCCACTTGTTAGCCTGGATACTGTCCAGATCTTGTCACATTTGGACATGGACTGTTTCAGTATCTGAGGAGCCACAAATGTTTCAGAACATTGTACAATCATTGGTGAACATCCCAACTTCTGACCTTAAAATGAGGGGAGGTCATTGATAAGGCAGCCCTGAAGATGTTTTTGGCCATTGCTCGATGGACTCCTACAGACGTGGAGCTGCGTTGACTGACCTTCATCAACCATGACCATCTTCCGACGTGTCAGGTATGATTCCAACCAGCGGGGAGTTTGCCTCTAATACCCATTGATTCCAGTGTTACTAAAGCCCCTTGATACCACATTTAGTCGAAGGCAGCCTTGATTTTAAGGGCTATTGCTCTCACACCATCTCTGGAATTCAGCTCTTTTGTCCATGTTTACACCACGGTAATGAGGTCCGGAGCAGAGTGGAACTGGTGGACCCCAAACTAGACGTCATTGATCAGGGTATTGCTGAGCAAGTGCTGCTTCAATGCACTGAGTTCTTCCACCACTCTACTAATGATCGAGAGTAGATTGTTGTGGTGGTAATTGGCCGGAATAGATTTGTTCTGCTTTTTTATATACAGGAGATACTTGGGGTAATTTTCACGTAATCGGGGAAAGCCATTGTAACTGTATTGAAACAGGTTGGCTCGCGGAGTGGCAAGTTATGGGGCACAAATTTTCACTACTATTGACAGAATGTTCTCAGAGTATGGACCCTTTGGAGTATCCAGTATCTCCAACCGTATCTGGATATCACTTGGAATGAATCAAATTGGTTGATGACTGGTCACTGAATTGCTGACGACCACTAGAGGAGGCTGAAATGGATCATCCACTCAGCACTTCTGACTGAAGATTGTTGCGAATGCATCAGCCTTATCTTATACACTGAAGTGCTGGGCTCTTCCATCATGGAGGACTGGGTTATTTGTGGAATCTCTTCCTCCAGTGAATTGTTTAATTGTCCCCAACGTTTCTCGACAAGGTGTGGAAGGACTGCAGAGCTTAGATCTGTTTCTTTGCTTGTGGGATCACTTAGCTCCACTTATCACTTACTGCTTATGCTGTTTGCCACACAAGTTGTCCTGTTTGGAGGCTTCACCAGGCTGACACCTCATTGTCAGGTATGCCCAGTGCTTCTCCTGCCATACTGCACACTCCATTGAAACAATGTTGATCCTCTGGATTGATGGTAATTGTTGTTAGGGGGATACGCCAGGTCATGAGGTTGTGTGGGTGTACAGGTTTGCTCCTATAGATGAACCACAGCACCTTATGGACACCCAGCCTTGAGCTGCAAGATCTGTTCGAAGTCTGTCCTATTTAGCACCGTGATAGTACCACCCAAAATGGTGGAGGCTATTCTCAATGTGCAGGTGTGACTTTGTCTCCACAATGACTATGCGGTGGCGACTTTTATTGATACTGTCATGGACAGATACTTCTGCAACGGGCAGATTAGTAAGGCTGTGGTCAGTATGTATTTTCCTCTTGTTGGTTCCTTCACCACCTGCCACAGAACCAGTCTAGCAGTTATATCCTTAAGGACCCGGCCAGCTCGATCAGTAATGCTGTAGCTCAGATACGCTTGGAGGTGGACATTGAAATCCTCCACCCAGAGTACATCTTGTGTCCGTGCGACCCTCAGTGCTTCCTCCAAGTGTTGGTCAGCATGGAGGAGTACTGATTCATCAGTTGAAAGAGGATGGTACATGGTAATCAGCAGGATGTTTCCTTTCCCATGTGTAAACTAATGCCATGAGACTTCATGGGATACGGACTCACTGTTGAGGACTCCAAGAGAAATTCCAATCCAACTGTATCCAAATGTGCCGCCACGTTTGCTGTATCCGTCCTGCTGATGAGACAGGAGATATCCGGGGAAGGTGATGTGGAGTATGGGACATTGTCTGAAATGGATCATACACTTCGTACTTCTGACTGAGGAGTTTTGCGAATGAATCAGCCTTATCTTATATATTAAAGTGCTGGGCTCTTCGATCATGGAGGAAGGGGTTATTTGTGGAATCTCTTCCTCCAGGGAACTGTTTAATTGACCCTAAAGTTTCTTGACTAGATGTGGAAGAACTTATACCTTACAGAATCATACCTTACAGACAATGTCAGGCTGTTGCTTGACGAGTCTGTTTATTTCTATTCATTGTTTCCTGCCAGCTATCCCATTCTAGAAACATGCCCATACATTAGTCCCAATCCACTAAGATTTGATTATGCAAACTGGGCTTGGAGATGTACCAAAATTTTTCTAAAAACCAAAATGTTTAACATATAATGCTTCTCTTTTATTTGTCTCCCATTCTGTTTCTCAAACATAATTCCCATTCATAAATCTATGTTAGTATTGTCTATGACCATTACTTTCAACTCCAATAATTTCTCCTAAACCATTTACTTAATATGTTCTATGTTGCATGTACTCTATCATTTTCCCACACCAGACTCGGTTTTCCTTGTATTGTTAGAAAGTTTTGTGAAGACAGAACTGAAGTAGTAGCTTCATAGTTCTGCCATTTTCCTGTTCCCCATTCTCCATTCTCTGGATTCAAAGTGAATGGAAACTGCACTTGTTACTCATATTTTTCACATTGACATGATTTATCAAGTTATTACAGTTCACTCTTATAACCCTTGTGAATATATTCTTCAGAAACTCATTAATTCCCGCCTTAAACTGCTCAATAATTGGCCTGCCACACCATACACTCACAGGACCATAGACTCTGCCAACAGAAGTACAGCACTATCTATATTAGTTCCCACTTTCCTACAGCAGGCCCATAGCCTGGAATGTTATGACACTTCCAAGTGCTCGTCCAAGTACTTTTTTAATGATTGCGATGTTACCTGTGATAATTTCCCTCTCCGGAAGTAATCTCAGAACACAACACCCTCGAGTGGAAAAAATGTTTCAATCCTCTCTGAAACTCCAACGTTTCACTTTACAAGTGTACTCGCTTATTCTTGACTTTCTGACTAAAAGGAACAGCGGCTGTCTATCCACCTTGTTCGTGTCGCTCATCATCTTATCCGTCAGAATCATGGACGCCTCAGCTTTCTCTGATCCAAATTAAACAACCCGAGCTTATCCAGCCTCTCTCCATAGCTGATATGCTCCATCCTAGGGGACATCCTGTTGAATCACCTCTGTACCCTCTCCAGTACAATCACATCCTTCCTTCAATGTGGCTCCCAGAACTACATACAATACTCCATTTTGGCCGAATCAAAGCCCTGTATTGCTCTTATAATCTAGGCACTGATTAGGAAACACAACACCCAAGGTCCAATTCTTAACTCGTCCATTAACCTGTCCAGTCACATTCAGGCATGTGTGGAGAAGCACACTCTGAGGTTCCCAGTGTGCTGCCTTTCAATGAGTCCTCCCCTGCCTGGTTCCTTCTCCCAAAGTGCATCACCTCATATTTGTCAGGGTTACATTTCATCTGCCATTGATCTGCCCATATGACCATTCCATCTGCATCTTCCTGTAACTTAAGGCCTTCCTCCTCACTGCTAACCACTCAGCCAATCTTTATGTCAAACATACATTTACTTATCACACCTCCCCCACTCTCCACCTAGCCCCCTCCACATTCAGATCTATATTTTGTTATGAATAACACAAACAATAAGGGACACAGCACTGATCTCTGTGGTACACCAGGGGACACTGGTCTCCAGTCACACAAACAGCCTTCTCCCACCACCCTCTGCCTCCTGCCACTCAGACAATTTTCGTTGTAACTTGTCAAGTTATCCTTCATATTGTGAGATTTTACTTTATTTTCAGTTTTCCAGGTGGAAATTTGTCAAAGGCCTTCCTACAAAACTAAACAATCGATCTCCTCAAACTAATTCAATCAAATCCATTGGATGTGACTTCCTTATGATAAAGTCATGATGATTATCCCTGATCAAACCTTGTGACTCTGATTGGAGTTCGATTTTCTCCTTCCCTATTTTCTCCAGTAGTTTCCTTAACAGTGATCTAATACTCGCTCGTATATAGTTACCTGGTCTATCTCTCCCACCCTTACTGTGAAGTGGAATCGTATTAGCAGTTTTCCAGTTCTCTGGCACCTCCCCTATGGTCAGATTCTAATTAAAATATTCAGTCAGGGTCTTTCCTCCTTTGACCCCAACAGCCACCTTTAATACAACTCATTCAGACATGGAGATTGGTCCAAATTTGGACAGAAGTAAGCCTCAAATCCCTGCTCGTATTTTACATCAATCTGTTCACGAGCTTCCTAGTCCATCTTCTTGAATTCTCTACCTGCCGCCTCCTTCTCCCAAGTAATATAGATGTGAAGGTCTCATGTAACAATCCATCAATGATCTCCAGCTTGACACACAGATTGCCCCTTTGGTTTCTAATGGACACTAACTGTTTGTTGATTATTCTCTTCTACTTGTCCGTGTAGAATATCGTGGGATTCTCCCTTATCTCGCCCACTTGTACTCCTCCATGTCCTTCTGTTATTCAGTCCCCTTATGTTTCTAAGTTTCACTGCAATCACCTCTCATGTTTTGAAACTCGAGATCATAGGCTGAGTTTCCACATAAGACAATCTTGCCATTTTAGGGATTAATCTGGATAATACCTTTTGCAGTTCCTCTGTAGTCAATAATGTTCTTTCTTAAAATGAGACTCCAAACGGTACACAATATTCTAAGTGTAGTCTAATGAACACTCGATGCAACTGGTGCACGACATCCTCTATATTCCAATTACATCCACATGAATGTAAACCTGATTTTTACTTTTCCATTTGCATATGTTCTTCCTAATACCTCTCGTTTTAACTTTTCTTATGAACTTACTGTGTGAGTTTTTAAAAAGATCTCATGAATCTCCAACTATATGTTATACATTGGTTCTTAATTGCCTCTGTCCATAAGAATCATCTTGAAACCATTCCAAAAATATGTTTGCCACTTCTGGTTTTCTTTTTATCGGTACATTCTCACACTCCCCAGTTATGTTATTACCTTCCAAATATCTAGTAGCATGTTCTTTGTAATGAAGTCCAACAGATACCCGACTGCGGATGACAAGATCACCATTCTCCAAATTCATCCTTTCTTAAACTGTTGGATAATATTTATAACCTTTACCTTGTCATGATTGGCTAAATGACTTTCGGGAAAGTGTCGGAAAATAAAGTGAAAATCCGCAATGCAACCTACATGTCTATTGCTGCTTCCTCTGAAATTCTTGTATGAAGTACATCTAGTCTGTCAGGTTTATAAATACTCAATCCAGCTTTCTTTTCAAAGATGACCCCAACACTGATAAGAATGATCTTAGATTTTACGAACACAAGTCTCATGGTCACTTGGTATTTCTGGGAGAATTTCTGGACATTCTTCCATGAAGATAGACACAAAGAAACTTTTTCTTTTCCCTGCGATTTCTCTGTTCTCTGCGATAAATTATCCTGAACGCGCACCAACTGTTCCACATTTGACCTTGTTTTTTTCATACATTGATAGACGCTTCTTAGCAGTTTTTATGTTTTTCTTTTGTTTGCACGCTTTTTCTTGTTTTGATTTTCTTCTCAGTTTCTTGGTTATCCTTTGCTGGGTCCGACATTTCTCTGAATCCACTGGCTTACTGCAACACCTGGCATTTTTCTAAGCTGCCTCCTTTCATCTAATAGGTAGATGAAGGTGGGGTTGAAAGTGATAGTCGGAGAGGAGGGTGGACCAGATTGACAGGGAGGAACATACATAGGAACATTCAAAAGGGCGGTGCTGACTTGGAAGTTTGGAGTAGGATAAGGTGGGATTAGGGGAAATGGGGAAATGGGGAAATCTACTATGATCCCCTGTGGTTGGAGTGTCCCAAGACAGAAGAGGAGGCTTTATTCCTCCAGGCTTCTGGTGGCTCGGGTTTGGCGATGGATCAGGCCCAGGGTCGTCATGTCCTTGGCAGAGTGGGAAGGGGAATTAAAGTGTTCAGCCACGAGGCGATGGTGTCGTTCAATGTGGCTGTCCCAGAGATGTTCCCTGAAATGATCTACAAGTTGACCTCCTGCCTCGCCAATGTATAGAAGACCATATTGGGTTTATTGGATGCAGTAGATGTGACATTTTGTCTCCCTTCATCACCTATCACTTTCAACCCCATCTTCATGTACCTATCGCATTCCCAGCTAGCTCCCCCCCTGCCGCACACTCTTCTCATTTATCTCTCAGCCCCCTTGGCCCATAATCTTCATTCCTGATGAAGGGTTTATGCCCAAAACAACGATTTATCTGCTCTCAGTATGCTGCCTGACTGTGCTTTTCCAGCACCACATTCTTCGACTCTGATCTCCAGCATCTGTAGTGCCCACTTTCTCCTCACACCTTCATGGTTTGCATGACTTCGATTTCTAACTGTTACTTCAAATACAACAAAAACTGTCGTGTACTCAAACAGCATAAAAGAAAACCAATACATTGTGGTCACTGTTCCCAAAAGGTCCTTTCCAGCAAAAGTTCCAATTAGCTCTTCTGATCACTCAACACCAATTCCTAAATAACCTGACCTCGAGCTCGGTGCTCGACATAATGTTCATGCAAACCACCTCACACGTGGTCATGAAATCCATTTTCCCAGCATTAACATTCAATTGGGTTAACACAGTTGAGATATACTTTAAACATATATTATTACTGCAGTACTCAAAAATGTGCATATCTCATTTCCTGTTTTATTCAATGTCCAGCATTTGTATTGCAGCTTTAACTTTGATATCTTACTCGCATCAATATTTTCTGCACCGTACTAGATTCTGTGGAATCTGAGCGATGTGGGCTCTGGAGAGATTAATGGTAGAGATCATTTCGCCACATCATTTATGATCTTCTCAAACTTCAATTTCTCCAGATCCCCCGTTATGCTGATGGAGTAGAGAAGGACAATGATCTTCCAACAATGCTCTGTATTCCCCCAGAGAGCTGAGACTGCTCTAACCTGGGTGGGAACCTTACAACAGGCTGGTAAAGTGTTGCTGCTGCTGTACAGGGTCTTAATGAGATCACATCTGGAAGAGTGTGTACAGATTTAATCTCTTCAATGTAGAAAGGATGTTGTTATATTGGAAGCAGCTCAGAGATGGTTCCCTCAACTGATTCCTGCAATAAAGGTGCTAGCTTATAACGAAAGGATGATCAGGTTGACCCAGTAGCCATTGGAGTTTACAAAAATGAAGGATGATCTTATTTGAAAATAGATGACAGAAGGAGTCAACAAGTGAAGCGAATTACACAGATAGTGGAGGAATGCATTCCGTTCTCCAGGCTGTTACACAGGAACAACAGAAGGATATTCAGGCCTTCGAACCTGTTACACCAAAACAAGACGAGGCTATTTAGCCCCTGGAGTCTGATATACATTTACAGAAGGAGGCCAATCAGCCACTCGACCCTGTAATAATAGGCCAAGCTGCACCAGTATCCTGTTAAACAGCAACAGGATCAGTCCATTCAGCCTCCTCAAGTCTGTAACATAGGAACTGGAAGAGGTCACACAATGATTGAAGATTGTTACACTGGGATAACAGGAGGCCATTCAGACCCACCGAGCCTATTGCAAGGGAATTGGATAAGGATAAAATTATCTGAGGCTTCTTTCATGAGGAAGGAAGAGGTAATTTAGACACGTGTCTGTTGTATGTGAACAAGAGAAGACCAATCAATCCCCCAGTCCCATCTCCGGGATACATTAGGAGACCATTCAATATTTCCATGGAGAAGTATGAGAAGGCCCATCCGCCCCTCAAACAGCAACAGGAAGATTCCATAATCACCCAATCCTCTAAAGCATCAACAGGAGGTGGTCATTCTGGCCTTGGAGGTGGCAACATGGGAACACCAGAAAGACGTCAGCCCATCGAGTTTGTATACCAGCAGGATGATGAGTCCATTCAGCCAAACATGACTCTTACACCGCAACTGGAGTAGATCTCTTAAAGCCCTGTGCCCATTAAACAGGAATTCAATGAAAACGTAAAGGTTTTCGAAAGGGAAGAACTTATAATAATGGTATACATTAGGGACTAAAGTGTAACAATAAACTATTGTAATTTAAGGCTAATTGTTAGAGTCCACTGTTCATGACATTTGCAAAGTTAAAACACAATCCGTCAGAGTCGACATGGTTTAACAAAGGACAATCAAGTTTGAAGTGTTTGCTTGAGTTATTTGAAAATGTCACAAACAAGGTGGATCGTGGCAGATGGAACATGTCTGGTCTTCCTGAAGGCATCGGATATGTTGCTTCTCCAAAGAGTAAGTGGTAAGGTCAGAAAACATGGGTTTAGGAGTAATTTATTCGCTTGGATGGAGGATTGGTTATCCAACAAAATGGAATCAGATGGAATAAATGTGTCATTTTATTTTGGCAAATGCAATTTGTGGGGTGCCATTGATTTCAGTACTCATGCCTTAACCATTTGCGATCGATGGTATTACTCTACTCGGTTGACGGGAGACAAACTACAATGCCACATTTTCAATTGACTCTCACATCGGTGGGAAATTACTTCGGAATTATGATGCAAGAGATTTTAAAACTATTTGGATAGGTTGGGTGAATGGGCCAACATTTAGCAAGGAAAAATAAAGTGAATAAATATGGGGCTATTCAAGTTGGCCAGTATAATATAAAGACAAATTATTATCTAAATGGAGAGAAAGTTCAAAGTGCTTATGTGCAGAGGGATCTGGGTGTCTGCTTGCATATCACAGAAAACCTGCCTGCAGGTACTGCAAGTAATGAGAAATGCAAGCATAATTTCCGTGTTTATTTATAAAAGGATAGAGTAGAAAGGTAGGGAGTGTTGGTGTAGCTATGCAAGGCATTAGTGAGGCTGCAACTCGAGTACAGTTTGGGTGTCCTGTAGAATGAGGTATTTCCATTGGAGGCAATTCAGAAGCGCTTCATTAGATTGATTCCATATTTGAAGTGTTTGTCTTATGAAGAGAAATTGAGCAGTTTAGGCCTATACTCTCGAGTTTATAAGAATGAAAGGAGATCTCATTGAGGTCTGTAAAATGCTAAAAGTAATTGAATGTATAGATGTCGAGTGGATTTTTTTCAAGTGGCGCAATCTACAACAAGGGACGAGAGTTTTAGGATGGAGAGATGGCAGGAAAGTGGAACAGAGGCCGTGTTGACATCAGCCTCATCGAGGGGTTGGATTCCTCACAGATGCTCCTTGTTCTTATTCAACTCTTCGACTATGTTGCCCAGGAATGGGGGAGGCCTGGGTATCATACAGGAAGCAGGCACTCAGGATAAATCAGTCTCAATCAGTTAGACAGAACGTAACCAGTGGAGTCACACAGTGACAAGCGCTGGGTTCTCAACTATTTACAATCTATATTAATGATCAGGAGGACGGAACAGATATACAGATACTGTTTGGTGATGTCGCTGTGGTAAGCAAGAGATTAAATTATCAAGAGAGGGTGGAGAGTCTGCAAATAGATTCAGAGAGGTAAAGGTAACAGATAATAGTATAGTTTCATTCACAGGAGTAATGGAAAGCAATATGTTGCTAAAATAGAGAGGGATTATAGGACTTAATGATACTGTGTATTGGGGGGTTCACTCAGATCCGTTCAGACATGGGAGGTTTTGCTCCATACCTGATCGTTTGCTCCCAGACACTCAAAGTGACCCTATTGCTCTCAGTACACATAGAATAATTTGATGTGGTTGATTGGTGGTGGGGATGATATTTTTAAACGTGTGTCAAGGGGACAGCCTTTATCCAAGATATATTCATTTCTTTCTACGTGGAGACCCGATGACGATGGGAATGGCTGACTGCTTCTGAATGAAGAGGTCGTGACTGCCACCAGGGCAGTGAGTATTTACCAATATGATGTACTGTGATGGGCACACTGTAACATTAATAGAGAGAGAGAGAGAGCTCCTTGAGTTCCTCTACCTCTCCCCATTGACATGGATACTTTGCAGATGCCATGTACACCATCGGGAATCCCAGTACACTGGATATAACCGGCAGCTCCCCGCTGTGGGAGAAACAATGTATTTACTTCATCCACCACATATATCCTCCATCACCGAATGGTGACATTGATGTTAAGATACTGGGAAATGATGGATATGTCACCCAGTCCTGCCTGGAAAGTTCTGGATCATAGAAGCTGAATGAATCAGTGACCCGAACAGCCACTGGCACCCCCTGGTGTGAAGCTGCAGGTCGCGTTGAAGGAGGTGACACCGCTCTATTATCAGCTCCTTGTTCAGTCAGGACCCCTCACACTCTGCTCCTGGGTCAAGTGGAGTTTGGGAAGCTGTTCCTGGAAAACCCGGGGTGGATACAGCAGATCCCTTTCCCCACACACACTCACTATGTGGTTTCAGAGCTTCCCCTCTCTGCAGCCTCTGCTCCATTTGTTGTTCATGTTGCAGGCTTAGATGCTGTAACTACAGTCTCCATGCTCCAACCAGAGTTAGGTCACCAAATCCTCAGGTCTCCCTGAATGTCTGAGGCAACTTACAGCACAACCTCCAGCAAAATATCCCCTGCCCCTCCACTAATTTTCAATTGCAGAAGCCAGTCAGAAGCCCCTCGCAACAAGTGTTTTGGACCAGACCAGATTCCCCCCAAAATATTTCCAGAAGGCCGTTTAGACCCAAACCTTTCCTTATGTTGAATATAGATGTGAAGTGTGCCTTACAGATATGTTGTGACTGGTCAAACCACTCGACATCAATCAAAATATAAGCTATTCAAATGCTTTAGTTAAAATACAATCAAAGAAAAGAACATTTTGGGATGGCTTATATGTTGTAACACTTACACAAACATTAGATATCATACCATCTTGGTTTACACCGCTTGGCACAAAGATATATTCAAATACAGATCCTTCCAGCAGTTTTACAATCCAGGAGGAAACAACATTAACAGAGATCTCAGAGAGAAAAGCAGCTGGGGATCATGTATTGAAACTTCCAACCCTTCTGGGATCCCCAGCAGCTTCTGAATGCTGCAGCTAAAAACAAAATGAGAAAATCTGGTCTGGGAGAGCTGGCCACCGCCCTTCCATCGTTACCACCGTTTTAATAAAACCTAAAATCTCAGATATTTATTTAAAGTGTTTTCAGACAGCAGTTCTGCACCTCTGCCTTTAACACCTCTCTTAAAAAAAAACCAAGATAAAATAATCTTTTTACAGTGATAGTATCTTCACAACTACATCTGTAATAAAATGATCCATCAATGCACAAAGGTGGATTCATTTTAGACATCCTAATCTTCCTCTATTAGTAGACTGAAATGCATATATATTACATTGACTGTGAGCATACAAATATTCACATCTATTTCGATTTCAGGCATTTTACTCCTGCCACAGAATGCCTTTGTCTTTCTTCATCCAAGTCTCCACAAAGTGTCAAAACTTAGGTTTTCTCGCCCCGTCACCTGTATAATTTCAAACTGAATGGCAGCAATAATAAGCTCAATTGAAACAGACTGGTATTTTTCTCCCTAGACTTCTCCAATACCTATACCGGGTCATGATCAGTGATAAAGATTTGTCTCATTTATGTTATTGGCAATGTAAATCTGAAATGTTGCAACGCCAACACCAAGCTCAAGGTCTCCTTCCCCATTGTGGAATAAATCTGTTGATGTAGCCACTGTACACTCCACTCACACGTTACATAATGGAACACTTCTCATCTCTCCAATACTCCCTCTGAATGACATAGCTCCTCATGTCTCAGCATAAAAGAATTACACACTTCCGTACCTCTTAATGCTCTAACCTCTTTACCTGCTGCTCCTGGCCTATGCCAGTAAACCTTAACAAGACCTCACACATTCTTCTCCATCTCTAACAGAAACCAAACTTTGATTTCTGAACTCAATCACCATCAGCAGCCATTTCAGCTTCTAATCTTGCCGTTTTAACTCTCTGCTCTTCCACACGAGTTCCTGTGACTGCAGGAAGTGAATTGTTGAACTTCTCCAAAATAAGAATCTTTCTAAGAGTGTCATAGTTTTGCTCTGGTTTTAATACCCTTACCCACCTCTCAAAATTACTTTGTTTGATCCTTTCAAACTCAATGTGCATTTAACCAGGGATCCTCTTTTAGATTCCTGTAACGCTGTCTGTCAGTTACTGGTACAAGCTCATATGCACTTCAGATGGCTTTCTTCACCACTCCATACTGGCCAGATACCTCATCCGATAGGGATGCAAATACCTATCAGCTTTGGATCAACTAAATCCACATGGTCACTGGTGTCTGCATTTGTTTAGCCACTTTCTCAAATGACATTCAAAAGGCTTCCCCATCCTTCTCATCAAATTTAGAGAATGCCTGGATGCATTTAAACAGAACCCCGTTAGGCCATTGGTTACAATAGGGTTGCTCAACCGCACTATTCTCCTCATCCCACCGACCGTCTACCTTCATCTCCGCCTTCTATATCAACTTTCCTCTCTAATTGCCAACTTTTAAAGTTGAAACTCTCTGCTTTTCTTCTGTCCTTTTCTCTCTTTCTTCCTCATTTCCCTTTCTTTTATTTATACTTTTCATCATAATTCAAACTCTTTCAATTCCTTCTCATGTTCAAAGAGCATCATTTGAAATTGAATTCCAGCCATTTCCAAAGAGTCTGATGGCGGTTCCACTAAACGTAATTGCCGAACTATAGCTGTAATTATCTCTCATTTTCTCACAGACACAACCCCAACTCCAGGTTATCTGTCAATTCCTACAGCTTTGCCATCATTACCTTTTGTAAAACCCCCAACTTCACTTTTCCACACCCAGAGAACTCTTAGTTACTGAATCTTTATACACAAAACACTGGTTAAACCTACCGAATTCAACATCCAGAAAAAAGACACTATCAACTACCATACGCGACCTTTGAACCCAATAACGTCGTGGTGCATACTCTCCAGGGTGTGCATGAGCTTATTCTGGATGATTTGGTTTCCTCCCACAATCCAAAGATGTGCATGTCAGGTGTATTGGCCATGATAAATTGTTCATAGTTTTCAGGGATGTGTGGGTTAGTTGCCTTCGCCGGGGTAAATGTGTAATAATAGGGTAGAGGAATGGGTCTGTGTAGGTTAGTCCTCTGAGGATCGGTGTGGACTTGTTGGGGAGAATGGCATATTCTAAACCCAATTTTGTACTATCGATTTAGAACCGGACAAGAGTCCGCAGTTGGCAATAGTCGAACCAGGCTGCCTCACACTATTTTAAGAAGGTAGCTTGGATGCCAACCTTTCCTTATTTTAAAGGTAGATGTGAATTGGGTGTTCCAGATGTCAAAATTTCAAACCACTCACCATTAAGCAAAACACAATATATTTAAACACTCTAATGAAAATCCATAAAAAATGAAGATGAATTTAAAATAATTTAACTATTGGAAATCTTAACCGAATAATGGATCTAGAACATCCTATTAATGAACTGTTCCGATACATCAACATCCCATAAACACATCCCTTGGCAAAAAGGAACATTCAGGCATGCATTCTTGCATACAATTCTCCAATCCAGGAGAAAATGGCATCAAGTGAGGTTCCAGAGAGACTAGCATCAAGGGATAATTTACTAAATCTTCCAACCCTTCTGGGACCCCAAGAATCTGGTGATTGTTATAGCTACAATAAAATAGAAATCCTGGTCTGTGCCAGCTGGCCATTGAAACTGCTATTTATTAAAAAACCCTAAAAGCCCCATAAGTTATTTATTTGAGCCGTTTTCAATCGGAAGTTTTGGCTTTAAGACCACTTACTAAAAATAGGGAGAAAATAACCTTTTATTTAAAAAGTGACAGCATTGTCAGGCAATTTATATGCGTGGTCCTTTACTCAGTGGGCTTCCTCGTGTTACTGATCGCAAGGTCACCTGAGAGGGTACAGACCAACTTACAAGGATGTTTCTCATAAGTTCTGAAACACGCCTGTCCATGGACCATCACATGGGGCATACCAGGAAGTGAACAACAGCTTGACACCACCCATTCCATTATTTCTGAGCTACACAATTCCAGCACTCGATACACGAGGGAGCCAAAACCAAAGGCCAGGGAAAGATACAGAGGGACAGAGAGATTCACATTAAAGACAGAAACAGACAGTTAATTAACTGTAAATATGTTGTGGAAATATGTGGAAAACGTCACGACAGTGGGACTAACTGGAGAAGTGAGATCTTCGAGAGTAAAATTACAAGAATGAGAACATTGAATAAAGGCATTTTCAGATCAGCTGGAATGGTTTGTTACATGAAAATCTGAATCTGCTTCACAGAAAAAAACCACAAAAAAACATAAACTGGAACAAGATGACAGCCCAGCATGGAGAGCTGTGCAGACCATGCTCGTGTGTTGCTCAGTAAACTATACTATCTGCCCAGCATAGAGAGTATTGCAAACTTTACTATCATTTGCGAACTATACTCGCATCAGATTACTGCCTACAATGGGAAGGTTTGCTCTCTCTGCGTGTGTGTATGTGTGTTCATCAGAGACTGAGAGAGAGTGTGTGTGTGTGCGCGCGATTGGTGTTGTTGAATGCAAAACTCATTATTTGAGAAGGAACGCACATGGAGAAAACAATTTTAAATACGAACAACAGGCAAGCTTTTTGTTCATCAGTAGAGACAACGAGGGATGTTTCATGGACAGATAAGGTAAAGTGTTTGAGAATGTTCAAATAAAGGCATTGCCAGACATAACAGCAATATACATCGGCATACACATGAATGGCAGATGGATGGGAGTTTGGTGTGAGTTTGAATCAGATTTGCTTTGGCAGGTTTGAAGCCGGGAGCGTCAACAGCAGATTATTGGCTTAATTAAGCCCGTACTTCATAGCTCAAGGTTCAAACAGCAGATGGAATAAACCAGTAAGATATATTCTGGAGTGGTGAGAATTTCAAGTTAGAAATGGTCAGGGAATGGTGTCAAGAATCAGCTCATTGTCAAAGGGATCTCCCACAGATGTGACTTGTCTGCTTCAGCCGCAGATATTGGCCAGGAATGGGATGGAAACAGTGGAAGGAAGTGGAGTTTGTAACCTGAAGAGTAGACAGTGACCTCTATGCTTTTAACAGTAAAGGCAATGATACAATGCATTGTGGTTCTCCCCTGAAACTGAATAGTTCAACATAGAGACCCGTGAGTAACACTGCCAGAGCAGAGAGGGAGACAGTAATTGAACACCTTCATTGATGCAGTTAGCAGTAGTCTGTAGAGTGAATATGGAGAGATTCAACAGGAACAATAAGAGTGGCAGGAAATGTAGACTATATGAAATAACAATAATACAGTCATAATTGGTTTATAGAAAACAAAATCTGGACAGTGACACTCACCAGGAACACCAACGATAGCCAGGAAGGGATATTAAACATATTGAATAATGAGAAGAGCGTAATTGCTGATAATGACAACCAATCAAATGCAGAAAGATACCAAGCATAATCGGATAAGCTCCTGTCTATTGTTGGCACATTCCAGTCTAATGTTCCCAGATTCTGATCTCTCCTCCCCCTCTCTCTGGATCTGCTGATCCCTATCAGTGCTGTCGGTGATGCTCCCGCTCATGTTATGGGATGACACATTGAACGGCGCCCATTTATTATTAAAAGATGGAAACCGTCCACTGGGATAATTAGAATCCATGGAGCTTGACATTAATCGCAGTCACTGAACTAATAGACTCAGTTAACCAATTCAATACATCATTTTTCATTTACTGGTTTTGGACAGAATGGAAAAGGTTGCTGAGGGATGGACCGTAAATCTTTCAATATTTTAAATCATTGTTTTCCTTGTATATAAGAGTATTAACAGAACACTGCAGCGGTCTATATATGTTCCACTCTGTTTATGAAAGGAGGCAGTTATAAAATAACAGATCTGCTGCATAATAAAAATGTCGGGTGGGCAAGTTTCTAGATATCTGAAACAAAGTACGGTACTGATTGACCAATGTGGGGTTACTCCTGGTTTTAATGCCCTGTTGTCAAATCCTTTCATAACCTGGAGGCAGGGCATTGAGACTGCTGCTCAGTAACAGCCCAAAGCAATTCTGTCCCTATGGGCCTCTTACAGAGGGAAAGGAGAAGGCCATTCAGCTCATATTTGCCTATTGCTACTTGAAAAGGTGGAAAGTTGGAATATTGGCACATTTTGTCAACTGAATCATTCAAAACAAAGGAATGTGTTGCTGCAGCTGTATGAGGTGTCACTAAGAGGGCACATGGAGTACATTATGTTGTTTGTGTTTCTGTAACTGAGAAGGAATGGGTCTCCATTAGATACAGTTTACCGGCTGCTCGTAATCCACGGATTGCTGTGTCTCGGATCTGTTACACAGGGACAGGAGGAGGCCATGCAGCCGCTCGAGTGTGTTATAGAAGAACTGGACGAGGCCATTAAGCCTCTTGGATCTATCAAGAGGGACAGCGTTTCCAGTGAATTACAGAGGGACAGGAGGAGCCTATTCAGTCTCTCGAGCCCGTTATAGAGGCACAGGAAGTGTGTATTTAACTTTCAAGTTTGTTATGCATAAATATTAGTTTTAAATTATTTATGGAATCGGAAATACCTGATGTCAACATTAAAGTTCTAACTTTGAATGAGGCCAATTTTGAAAATGTTAGGCGTGCCCAGTGAAAGGCTGATTGGGATACCCTATTCACAGGTAAAGGGATGGTTGGTAAATGCCATCAAAACGTGGTTTCAAAGAGTCCAGAGCCAACGTGTTCCTATTCGTGAGATGGGCAAGGCTGGTGAGTGCAGGGAATGCTGGACGGCTAGGTATATTGATACTCTGGTCAAGGTAAGGAAGGAGGCATATGTCAGATATACAGAGCTGAGATCAAGTGAATATCGAGAGGTGTATAAGGGCAACAAGTATATCGTCAATGGGGAAATCGGGCTAGAAAAATGTGGACAAGAGATGGCTTTAGAAATTTAGTTAATGAGGCCTTGAAGAAATTCTACAAATCATTTAATGGCAAAAGATTAACTAGGGAGAGAATAGGGTCCCTTAAAGATCAGTAAGGCTACCTATGTATTGAACCACAACAGATCTGTGGGATACGAAACAAGTATTTCTTCTCAGTATTTATTGTGGAGGAGGTTACAAGAGCGAGAGAATGAAGAAATATGCAGTGATACCTTGAAAAGTGTCTATATTACAAGCTGGTGTTTGACATTTTAAAACATATAAAAGTGAACTAATCCCTGGGACCTGATCAGTTGTATCCCAGATGTTTGTTGGAAGCTCGGAAATAGATTGCTCATGCATTTTGCTGATATATTTGTAACATTGATTTTCACAGGTGAGGTGTCAAAAGACTGGAAGGCTGCTAACATAGTGTCATTATTTAAGAAAGTAAGGAAAAAGCAGGTAACTATAGATCGGTGAGCATGACGTCAATGGTGACTAAATTGATGAAGGGGATTGTGAGGAAAAGGATCGATATGCACTTGGAAAGACAAGGACTGAAGAGGGCTTTGTACATTGGAGATCACGTTTCACTGACTGGGTGGAATTGTTTGAAGAAGTGATGAAGATGAGTGATGAAGGCAGGACAGTGGATGTTGTCTTTATGGAATTCAGTGAGAAAAGCAAAATGCTCGACATGGTAGACTGTTTAGCATGGTTAGACTGCCTGGGATCCAGGGAGATGTCGCCATTTAGATCCAAAATTTTCTTAAATATTGTAGACAGGGTGTGACAGTGGACATTTGTTCATTAAACTTGGAGACCTGTCACCAGTGGCGTGCCGCGAAGATCAATAGTGCTTCCACTGCCTTTTGTCACTTACACAAATCATTCAGTATATGAAGTATAGTCAGTAAGTTTGTAGATAATTCCAAATTTGTTGGTGTCGTCGACAGTGAAGAATGATCTCTCAGACCACAATGGGACTTTGCTTCAGTGAGCCGAGGAGTGGCAGATGGAGTTTATTTTAGATAAATGTGAGGTGTAGCATTTTGGCAAGACAAATCAAGACAAGACATATAGGTCGGGTCCCGTCGAAAGCTGCCAATCAAGGAGAACTCCATAGAAGTTATCGAATCCCGACAGTGCGGAAACAGCCTATTCAGCCCATCGAGGCCACACCGAACCTGTAAACAGTATCCCACTGGACAATCCCCTGCCCTATCCCTCTGAGCCTGCAGTTTCCATGGCTATTCCACCTCGCCTACACATCCCTGGGTACTTTACGCAATTTAGCATGGCCAATCTACCCTTATCTGTATATCTTTATACTGTCAGAGGAAAACATAACATCCGGAGGAGACACGGGGAGAATGTGCAAACTCCACACAGGCAGTCATTTAAGGATAGAATTAAACACAGATCGCTGCGCTCTGAAGCAGCAATGCTCGTCACTGAGCTACTTTGTCACCTTGTGGTGCAGGTTCTCCGTTCCTTGAAAGTGCTGTCACAGGTAGACAGCGCAGTGAAGAAGCACTTGGTGTTCTTCTCTTTATTGGTCCGTGCTTTGAGTCTAAACATGTTCTCGACATGTTGTATCTGTAAAGGACATTGGTTTGGTCACTTTTGTAATATTGCCTTTAATTCTGGTCTCCCTGCTGTCGGAAAGGCGTTGACAAACTTGAAAGAATGCAGAAGAGATTTAAAAGAATGTTGCAGGTGTTGGAGGATTAGAGTTACAGGGAGAGTTTGAATAGGCCGGGGCTATTTTCAAGTGTTGAGGCTGAGGGGTGACCTTAAAGAGTTTTATAGAATCATGAGGGGAATAGATAAGGTAAACAGTCTGCGTCTTTTCCCAGGATACGCGAAACCAAAATTAGAAGACAAACGTTTAAGGTGAGAGGGGAAAGATTTAAACAGGGACATGAGGGACAACATTTTTACACAGAGACTGCTGTGTGTATGGATTGAACAGCCAAAAGAGGTGGTGGAGACTGGTACAGTTACACAATTTAAAGGGCATTTGGATGAATACATGCATTTGAGATGTTTAAGTTGAAACTTTATTGCTGGAACAGCACAGCAGGTCAGGCAGCATCCAGGGAACAGGAGATTCGACGTTTCGGACACAGGCCCTTCTTCAGGAATGAGCAGAGAGTGTTCAGCAGGAGAAGATAAAAGGTAGGGAGGAGGGACTTGGAGGAGGGGCGTTGGAAATGTGATAGGTGGAAAGAGGTCAAGGTGAGGGTGATAGGTCGGAGTAGGATGGAGGCGGAGAGGTCAAGAAGAAGACTGCAGGTCAGGAAGGCGGTGCCGGGCTGGAGGGATCCGGCTGAGACAAGGTGGGGGGAGGGGGGATGAAGAAACTGGTGAAGTCCAAGTTCATCCCCTGCGGTTGGAGGGTTCCCAGTCGGAAGATAAGACGCTCCTCCTCCGACCGTCGGGTTGTTGTGGTTTGGCGGTGGATGAGTCCAATGACCTGCATATCCTCGGTGGAGTGGGAGGGGGAGTTGAAATGCTGTGCTACAGGTTGGTTGGGTTGGTTCGTCCGGGTGGCCCAGAGGTGGTCTCTGAATCGCTCCGCAAGTAGGCGGCCTGTTTCCCCAATATAGAGGAGGCCACACCGGCTGCAGCGGATGCAGTAGATGATGTGGGTGGAGGTGCAGGTGAATCTGTGGCGGATATGGAAGTTACCTTTGGGGCCTTGGAGAGAAGTGAGGCGGGAGGTGTGGGCGCAAGTGTTGCACCTCCTGCGGTTGCAAGGGAAGGTGCCGGGAGTGGAGGTTGGGTCGGTGGGGGGTGTGGATCTGACAAGGGAGTCGCGGAGGGAGTGGTCTCTACGGAAAGCTGATAGGGGAGGGGAGGGAAATATATCCTTGGTGCTGGGGTCTGTTTGGAGGTGGCGGAAGTGACGGCGGATGATGCGCTGTACATGGAGATTGGTGGGGTGGTAGGTGAGTACCAGTGGGGTTCTGTCCTGGTGGCGGTTGGAGGGGCGGGGCTCAAGGGCGGAGGAGCGGGAAGTGGAGGAGATGCGGTGGAGGGCACCGTCGACCACGTCGGGGGGGAAATTGCGGTCCTTGAAGAAGGAGGCCATCTGTGTTGTACGTATTTTGAACTGGTCCTCCTGGGAGCAGATGGGCGGAGACGAAGGAATTGGGAGAATGGGATGGCGTTTTTACAGGGGGCAGGATGGGAGGAGGTGTAGTCCAGGTAGCTGTGGGAGTCGGTTGGTTTGTAGTAGATGTCCGTGTTGATTCGGTCGTCTGAGATAGAAACAGAAAGGTCTAGGAAGGGGAGGGAGGAGTCCGAGACTGTCCAGGTGAATTTGAGGTCGGGGTGGAAGGTGTTAGTGTAGTGGATGAACTGTTCAACCTCCTCGTGGGAGCACGAGGTAGCGCCGATACAGTCATCAATGTAGCGAAGGAAAAGATGGGGGGTGGGGCCAGTGTAGTTGCGGAAGATGGATTGTTCCACATACCCTACGAAGAGGCAGGCATAGCTGGGGCCCATGCGGGTGCCCATGGTTACTCCTTTTGTTTGGAGAAAGTGGGAGGATTGGAAAGAGAAGTTGTTCAGGGTGAGGACCAGTTCGGTCAGTCGAAGGAGGGTGTCGGTGGAAGGGTACTGGGTGGTACGGCGGGAAAGGAAGAAGCGGAGTGCTTTGAGTCCTTCGTGATGGGGGATGGAGGTGTACAGGGACTGGATGTCCATGGTGAAGATGAGGCGTTGGGGACCGGGGAAGTGGAAATCCTGGAGGAGGTGGAGGGCGTGGGTGGTGTCACGAACGTAGGTGGGGAGTTCTTGGACTAATGGGGACAGGACCGTGTCGAGGTATGCCGAGATGAGTTCGGTTGGGCAGGAGCAGGCTGAGACGATGGGTCGTCCGGGGCAGTCAGGTTTGTGGACTTTGGGCAGGAGGTAGAAACGGGCGGTGCGGTGTTGTGGGACTATGGTCCATGTACAGCGCATCATCCGCCGTCACTTCCGCCACCTCCAAACAGACCCCAGCACCAAGGATATATTTCCCTCCCCTCCCCTATCAGCTTTCCGTAGAGACCACTCCCTCCGCGACTCCCTTGTCAGATCCACACCCCCCACCGACCCAACCTCCACTCCCGGCACCTTCCCTTGCAACCGCAGGAGGTGCAACACTTGCGCCCACACTTCCCCCCTCACTTCTCTCCAAGGCCCCAAAGGTAACTTCCATATCCGCCACAGATTCACCTGCACCTCCACCCACATCATCTACTGCATCCGCTGCAGCCGGTGTGGCCTCCTCTATATTCGGGAAACAGGCCGCCTACTTGCGGAGCGATTCAGAGACCACCTCTGGGCCACCCGGACGAACCAACCCAACCAACCTGTAGCACAGCATTTCAACTCCCCCTCCCACTCTACCGAGGATATGCAGGTCATTGGACTCATCCACCGCCAAACCACAACAACCCGACGGTCGGAGGAGGAGCGTCTTATCTTCCGACTGGGAACCCTCCAACCGCAGGGGATGAACTTGGACTTCACCAGTTTCTTCATCCCCCCTCCCCCCACCTTGTCTCAGCCGGATCCCTCCAGCCCGGCACCGCCTTCCTGACCTGCAGTCTTCTTCTTGACCTCTCCGCCTCCATCCTACTCCGACCTATCACCCTCACCTTGACCTCTTTCCACCTATCACATTTCCAACGCCCCTCCTCCAAGTCCCTCCTCCCTACCTTTTATCTTCTCCTGCTGAACACTCTCTGCTCATTCCTGAAGAAGGGCCTGTGCCCGAAACGTCGAATCTCCTGTTCCCTGGATGCTGCCTGACCTGCTGTGCTGTTCCAGCAATAAAGTTTCAACTTTGTGATCCAGCATCTGCAGACCTCGCTTTCTCCTTAGAGGGAAATGGGCCAAATGCTGGCAAGGGGAACGAGATTTATTTAGGATATTTGGTCGGCATAGACGACCGGACTGAAGGATCTTTTTCTGTACTGTACATCTCTGAGACTCTATTGCCTCTTGAGTGTACAACACAGGAACACGAGGAGGCTACTCAGCTTTTGAATTCTGTCAGTCAGCTTGTTTGCTCAATTACTGAGAGTAAAATACAAAAATACATTATTCAGATTTTGATTGTGATTTACAGAATCAGGAGAATTGATTTTATTCAACAGAAGCTGTAAGGAATGTGAAGAGGCTATTCAGTCCCTCAATTCCATTCCACAGGAGCAGGAGGTGAGCACAGAGCTATTGGAGCCTGTTACACAGGAACAGGAGAAGGACATCCATTTTCACAGACCTGGGATCAGGAGGCAGTCATTCAACTGCTTGAGACTGGGACACGGGAACAGGAACAGGAAGAGGAGGTCGTCACTCAACTGTTCGAAACTGGGCCACAGGGAAATCTGTAGGCTAGTGAGGCCCCAGGATCCTGTTACACAGGAACAGGAGGAGGTGCCTCACTTCCCACCAGTATGGGACATTGGGAGAGAAGAGGAGTTTGCTTGGAACAAACATAAATACATGAATAAGTTGCATTCGTGGTCCACACAATCCTGCCCCAACATTCACTAAGACCATGGCTGATCTGATTTCCTCATTCCATTTTCCGGAGACTGTCCACTCTGCAGCCTCTGCTCCATTTGTTCGTCATGTTGCACACCCAGATGCTTTAACAACAATCACCATCGCTCATCATGAGGGTCGTGTCTAAGGATGAGTCAGGATTTGAAGAGTCCAATCACAAGAATGAAAACATAAAATAAAGGTATTGCCAGATGTTTAGTTCTCTCACGTTCGCAATCAAAGTCACATTAACAGCCCATCCATAATACATTCAGGATGGAGCACTGTGTAGATATGGCGAGCGTACAGCTGAATGCAACCCAACAATATCCAGAATGGAAACCTGTGCAGCCCACACGAATACTTGATCTATAATCCTGGGATAAATGTCCAGCGTGCGGAGCTGTGCAGACCTCACTGGTTCATTCATATATAAAGAGGAGAAAGTGAGGGCTGCAGATGCTGGAGATCGGAGCTGAAAATGTGTTGCTGGAAAAGCGCAGCAGGTCAGGCAGCATGCAAGGAACAGGAGAATCGACGTTTCGGGCATAAGCCCTTCTTCAGGAATGAGGAAAGTGTGTCCAGCAGGCTAAGATAAAAGGTAGGGAGGAGGGACTTGGGGGAGAGGCGTTGGAAATGCGATAGGTGGAGGAAGGTCAAGGTGAGGGTGATAGGCCGGAGTGGGGTGGGGGCGGAGAGGTTAGGAAGAAGATTGCAGGTTAGGAAGGCGTTGCTGAGTTCGAGGGATTTGACTGAGACAAGGTGGGGGGAGGGGAAATGAGGAAACTGGAGAAATCTGAGTTCATCCCTTGTGGTTGGAGGGTTCCCAGGCAGAAGATGAGGCGCTCTTCCTCCAACAGTCGTGTTGCCATGGTCTGGCGATGGAGGAGTCCAAGGACCTGCATGTCCTTGGTGGAGTGGGAGGGGGAGTTAAAGTGTTGGGCTACGGGGTGGTTGGGTTGGTTGGGTTGGTTGGTCCGGGTCTCCCAGAGGTGTTCTCTCAAACGTTCCGCAAGTAGGCGGTCTGTCTCCCCAATATAGAGGAGGTCACATCGGGTGCAGCGGATGCAATAGATGGACCCCACCATCACCAGGGATATATTTCCCTCCCCTCCCCTATCAATGTTCCGAAAAGACCACTCCCTCCGTGACTCTCTCGTCAGGTCCACACCCCCCACCAACCCTACCTCCACTCCCGGCACCTTCCCCTGCAACCGCAAGAAATGCAAAACCTGCGCCCACACCTCCCCCCTTACTTCCCTCCAAGGCCCCAAGGGACACTTCCATATCTGCCAAAAATTCACCGGCACCTCCACACATATCATCTAATGCATCCGCTGCACACGATGTCGCCTCCTCTATATTGGGAAGACAGGCCGCCTACTTGCGGAACGTTTGAGAGAACACCTCTGGGACACCCGGACCAAACAACCCAACCACCCCATAACCCAACACTTTAACTCCCCCTCCCATGCCACCAAGGACATGCAGGTCCTTGGACTCATCCATCGCCAGACCATGGCAACACGACGGTTGGAGGAAGAGCCTGCGAACCCTCCAACCACAAGGGATGAACTCAGATTTCTTCAGTTTCCACATTTCCCCTCCCCCACCTTGTCTCAGTCAAATCCCTCGAACTCAGCACCGCCTTCCTAACCTGCAATATTCTTCCTAACCTCTCCGTCCCCACCCCACTTCGGCCTATCACCCTCACCCTCACCTTGACCTTCCTCCACCTATCGCATTTCCAACGCCCCTCCCCAAGTCCCTCCTCCCTACCTTTTATCTTAGCCTGCTGGACACACTTTCCTCATTCCTGAAGAAAGGCTTATGCCCAAAACGTCGATTCTCCTGTTCCTTGGATGCTGCCTGACCTGCTGCGCTTTTCCAGCAACACATTTTCAGCATTCATATATAAACACAGTTTGTTCTAGTTTTCGGTAACACTGTGTTAGATCACTGCCCAGTGTGGGGAAACTTGCTGGAAGTGACAGGATATGCAGCTCCCATCTAGTTACAGTGCCATATCTCCACTGTACCTTGACAAGTTTTGCTGCAGATATGAAAGTCATTGCAAGGAAGAGATGTAAATGGAAACAGTTGAAATACCAATAGTTCTGATTAAGGCGAGTATCACACAATTATTTAAAGATTAAATAACTGAGATAATATCGGATGAGGTTTTGTGAATGGTACACCGAAGTAAGAGGGGGATGGTGATGTAATAGTGGTTGCACCATAAGTCTCCAAATCATCAATGGGAATTAGAGGAACAGGTATGCAGGGAAACTGGTGAGAGTAGCAGGAGCATTCGGATTGTCATAATAGGTGTTTTAAATTTTCGTAACATAGACTGGGACATAGACTTTGATGGAACGGAATTTCTTAAGTTTGTTCAGGAAAGTTTCCCCAAGCTGTATATAAAGGGTCCTACACAGGAAGGGACAAACTCGACCGACTGTTGGGAAATAGGGATGCATAGGTGACGGTGGTAAAGTGAGTGAGTATTTTGGGAAAAGTGACTAGCGCTGTATTAATTTTAAAACAGTTATGGGAGGGACAAAACTGGTCTTCAGATTCAAGTTCTAAATTGCGGCAAGGCATATTTTGTTGGAATTAGACAGGGGATTGCAGGGGTTAATTGGAGTAGCTTGTTTTCATGTAAAAGGATATTGGGCACGAGGGAGGCCTGTAAAAGTGAGATAGCTCGAGTTCAAGGTTTACATGTTCCTGTGAGGGTGAAGGGAAAGTGAGGCTGGAAGAGAAAACCCTGGATGACAAGCAATATTGAGGCTCTAACCAGCAAATAGAAGGCGTGGCTCAGGTACAGGCAGCTGGAATCAAGGGAATCCCTGGAGGTACACAGGGGATACAGGAGTTCAGTGAAGAAGGAAATCAGGAAGGCGAAAAGGGAGTATGAGATAGCCTTGGCTGAGAAGATTAGGGTGAACTCAAATTTACTACAGTAAAGAAAAAGAAAACCTAGAGAGAGAATAGGACGCCTTAAAAACCAAAATGGGCACGAATGTGTAAAACCACAAGAGATGGTTGAGGTCCTCAATTTCCCCTCTGTTTACCATGAAGAAAGACATGAAGACCTGTGACCTTTGGGAGGTTAATTGTCATATGTTGGTACTGTCCATATCACAGTAGAGGTGCTGATGGACATATTAGAATGCACAAAGTCAGATAAATCTCTTGGTCCTGACCAGATATATCCAAGAGCACTGCAAGAGGCGAGAGAAGACAGGGGCCAAGGTTCCGGAAGACTGGGCGGTAACAAATATAGTGCCCTTCTTCAAGATGGGCTGCAAATAAATGCCTGGGAAATATAGATCAGTAAGCTTCACATCTGTTTTCGATAAACTATTTGAGAAGGTTCTGAGATAAAAGATATACATGCATTTGGAAAGACGGAGTTTGACTTGGAGCAGTCAGCATAGCTTTGTGAGTAAAATGACTGAAATCGAAATAGATGTGAATATTTATATGCTCACAGTTAATGTAATATATATGCATTTCAGTCTACTAATAGAGGAAGATTAGGATGTCTAAAAGGAATCCACCTTTGTGCATTGATGGATTATTTTATTACAGATGGAGTTGTGAGGATACTATCACTGTAAAACGGTTATTTTCTCTTGGGTTTTTTTTTAAGAGAGGTGTTAAAGGCAGAGGTGCAGAACTGCTGTCTGAAAACACTTTAAATAAATAATTTTAGGTTTCATTAAAACGGTGGTAACAATGGAAGGGCAGTGGCCAGCTCTCCCAGACCAGATTCCCTCGTTTTGTTTTTAGCTGCAGCATTCAGAAGCTGCTGGGGATCCCAGAAGGGTTGGAAGTTTCAATACATGATCCCCAGCTGCTTTTCTCTCTGAGGTCTCTGTTAATGTTGTTTCCTCTGTCAGGGTAATTGGTCACCGTATTCTCCCTGCTCCCCCTCACTCCCTTTATATCCGTTATAGCACGACCAAGGCTCATGCTCCACCACTCTCACTGCCGCATGCAACAGCTTCGCTCTCTCTCTCTCTCGCCTTTGCAATACCCCCCACACAGTTAGAGAATATTCCGGACAATGCCAAATATGGAATATAACAGATAGTGTTCCAAATAATGCCCAGTTTCAGGAAAATGGCAGTGCCCCAGTGTGTAACCATATAAGAGGAATGAGTAGAGATGCACGTTTTGCAAATCACACATATGTCAAACCATGTTGAAGCCATTCAGCCCTTCAAATGTGCGCTAGCATTTAATAATTTCCCAGCTGATCTGATGCTTTTCTCAGATAAAGGAGATTTCCTTCATTCAACCCTCTGCGTTCCTGTCACTCTCCAGACGGCACTCAGGCACTTTTACCCCAATTTTCTTCAAGCGCCTGTTTGAGGACATTTCCCATGGAACGCACTCTCCTAACTGTATATTCCATCAACTGTATACTTTCATGCAGCGGTCAGCATGATTTACACAGATCAAACAAAAATATACTCTTATTTTATTGTTATAGATATCCAATCACACTGTGTAATTCTGGTTATTTCAGTTGACTCACCTGAATGATATTCAACCAAAAACAGCTTCTAAACAAGTCTTGTTATAAAATACAATTTCGAGCAGAGAATGTTTTTTACCCTCAGCCGTTATCTTGACCGTTATCTGAATTGTACCACTTTCCTTGTTATGAATGTTTCTCTTGCCCTTTGTCTGTGACTGTTTCTGTGTGTAACAGTTACACAGTCTCACACTCAGATGGACAGACGGCTGGTTTGTGATGCAGAGGGAGGCCAACAGCGCAGGGTCAGTTCCTCACACTGACAGAGGTTACCAAGAAGGGGACGCTCTCTCAACCTCACCCCATCACCCGAGGTGTGGTGACCCTCAAAATAAACCACCATGAGTAGTCTCTCTAATGAGAGTTCTTTGGGACTCTATTCTATCAATGTTAGTATTTTAATACTTTTAAAATTATCTTTATTGAAAAAGAGAATTTTAATTTTATAATAAACCAATAACAATACAACTCAAGTAATTGATCAAAATTGCACCCATGTGCACATACATGCAAAACAAGTTAAAAACACTAAACGGACAGAAGAAAAACAAAAATAAACAGTAAATAATGAATAAATAATGCAGTTCAGCGTAACAAAATGATAGCTCTCGTTCTTCAAGAGCATTAACTGATGTCTCTTTTTATGTTCATTATTCTTCCTCTTTGAATTATAAGATTCAATAGATAATATCGCCATGGCTGTATGAAAGCCCTTCTGAGAGTGGCAGATAAGCCTGTATCACTGTAATTCAAAAAGGTCTGCCATGGTCTTATATAAATCTCTGTATTTTGGTGCACCATGCTAGTGAGAAAGTCCAAAGTGATATTCTCCATGAAGAGCTAATGACGACCCAACAGACCCGGGCGGGGAGTGGGGGGAGGGGTTTGGGGGTGTGGGGGGTGGGGGGGGAGGTGATTCAGACATCCAACACAACACAATGCTTTTCCTTGCACAGAAAGTAAGGATATATTTTCCCATGTGCATCTGTGTAAAGTACCCTGGGCAGGCCCAGGAAAAGAGAAACCAGGTCCATCTCCAATTCAGTCCCCTCGACCCACTCTCTCACAACTGACACAGTGCTCCAATATATATGAAGCCTGCAGCAGGACCATAAGCAATGAGTAAGATTGCGTGCAGTCATTCTGCATTTCGGACATGCTGAAGATAATCCCATTTTGAATTTTGGGAGATAATCTAGGGTCAGATAGACCCTATGAAGAATTTTCAACTGCATGGAATGGGTACTATTACAGATGAAATTCTTCGAGCATTTTCACAAATATCCTCCCATGGCTCCGAAGTGTTCTGAACCCCCAACTCTCTCTTGCAGACATCACAAAGCTGCACAGTATCGTCTGAGGGGACACTCTCCAACTAATGATAAAGGGTACTGACAGAGAGTGTATTCTAAGCAATAAGCACACTCTTCTCTGTATCAGATCTGTAAGAGTATGGTAAAAGTATGTTTTTTTGAATCAAATCTCTGATCTGGAAAAGAAAGAGAAGAGCTCTCTACTAGCCAGTCCATACGTACGAGTTATTTGATCAAATGACATCATTGTTTCTCCCTCAAATAGCACGAGGTGGCTTAGTGGTGAGCATTGCTGCCTCACAGCACCAGGGTCCCGAATTTGGTTCCGGCCTTGGGTGCCTGGCTGTGTGGAGTTAACATATTCTCGCCGTGTCTGTGTGGGTTTCCTCCCACAGTCCAAAGATGTGTTGGTTAGATGAAATGATTATTGATAAATCACCAATAGTATTCAGTGATGAGTACGTTGTGTCATTAGTCAGGGGAAATATAGGATGGTAGGGGAATGGCTAGTAGAGAGCTCTTCTCTTTCTTTTCCAGATGGGCTTCTCTTCAAAGGGTCAAAGTGGACTTGCTGGGCCCAAGGGCTTGTATCCACACTGTAAGGATTCGACTAATTCTAAATCACTCAAGCAAGGCACACGTCTTGCTGCCCACAGTTTAAAGCTGGAATCCATTATCCCAGGATGACAACCCGGTATACCAATTATAGGGGTAAGATACATGGTTTTGGCTGTATTGCCCTCAAAATGACGCATTGTCATTCATGCTTTAACACTATTGATAATTATTGGGTTATGACAATACTCCAACAAAGCTCTCATTTTGTCTAAGGCCAGCAGACTAATAAGGGTTCACTTTGTCAGAGAGGGTTCAATATCTAATCCTATTGATGCCGAGTCCTCAGCGGCCCAGGCACTAACATAGGATAAGAAAAGACCAGAATTCATAGCGTTTAATCTGGGAGATCTACTCCCCACAATGTGGTTAGCTTGATAGAGAGTCGCTTATGGTGCCAAATGAAAGAGCTAAACCAGCCATAACATTTCCGAAATGTCTGTCTGGGAAACATCAAAGGAAGCAATCACATGGGGTATAGTAGATGAGGAAGGACATTAATTTTAAGAACAGCTATCTGACCTAGCCAGGATATTGGAGGTGCCTCCCTTCTTTGAAGGTCTTGCTAATTTTTTCAAACAAATGGACATAGTTCACTTTAAATAAATGATCAAAAACGGATGTAATGAATATGCTGAAATAGAGAAACCTCCCCCCGCCCGTCCATTTAAAAGGAAAACAGGATTTACCCTCAATATCTAGTATTTCCCTAAGACCTCCCACAGGCATGGCCTCCAACTTTCTAAAATTAATCTTAAAGCCCAAAAAGGCGACGAGTAAATTAATGCATTGCATCACGTGAGCTGCCGAAGTTGCGGGATTTGACAAAAATGTAAGACCTTCATCTGCAAACAACATAATCTTATGTGACTTCTATCTCAGTTCTGGGGCAGGTATGTTTTGTAATATTCCCAATTGTGCAGGATGCCAACGAATGTAAGATTGTTGCAGGGATGGGGAAGAGATCAACCCTCGTGTGCCATTTATGCGGGTTCAAGAAGGAAATAAAATCTCTACTTGTGAAGTAGAACTGCCTCCAGACATCCACCAGCTCTAATTCTGCACACAAATACACTAATTATTTGCATTATAACGAGGGTATTGGGGACCTTTGGACCGTGGGGTGCATAAGACAGTTGAAATATCCTTCTACAATAATGTGCCACGATGCAAGATAACTTAATTTGGGAAATGCATCTACCAGGATTTTAAGAGAGTGCACTGGGTGGCAATTCAAAATACTGTATTCATTCCCATAGTTCAAGGCTTTGAAGATTATGATCCTTCCATGAGTGTTTAATACATTCTAGTAATTTAAATGGAAGATTCTTACTATTCATTATGACTATTCCCTTACTCCTCGTATTAAACGGCGCGAACTAAACCCGCCCAAAGCCGCCCTGCTGTAATGTCAAATGTTCCTTGTCATCAAGGTGCATCTCCTGCAATAGACCAACATCCATTCTCTTTCTTTTTTAAAAACGAGAAATTACATTTTTCTTCTTGACTGGCAGATCGCTGCCCTTAATGTTTCAGGTACACCATTTAAGCACATAATAATTCATAACACACTGCAGCAACATTTGAATTCGAGAGTTTTACATCGAATTACACATCGCTGAGCATTAATGATAAAAGACTCAGCGACCCTAAAAACGATACAAGCTATTACTTCTGCAACTAACAAGCTCGCAAAACTTTCCAAAGCTAAACACATTAAAAAAAACGAACGAAACAAAATCCCAAGTGCCAATGACACTTTATAGGGAAATTTACCCCGCCCATTGGGGACGCTTACATATCCCAAAACTTTATCTCCTCCCCGCTACCAATATGGCATTCAGGGCAATCAAGAACAAAACCAGGCTTCAACTGTCCTTAGGTCGGCATTTTGTCATCACAACTACCTTTGTAACTCCCTCCAGCTTGAGCCACACCTCAGACACAAGCAAAGAAAGAGAAAACAAGTAGTAATAAAAACGAAGAAGTAAAAAGTGTGAACTCTACCCATCCCCGACTATAATTTAACACTGGTTAATACCAGAAAAATCCAACTAAATTTCTTTAAGGGAGAAACATGATTATCTAAACATCCAGCTTACTTTAAAATGTCCACAAAGTTTTCGCTTTCTCTGGAGAATCAGACGAGTTCATTGATCCATTCAAAGCAATACGGAGCACCGCTGGGAACCTTAAGGAATACTGAATCCCAAGTTCCCTTACTCTTCTCTTGATATCATCAAAATATTTTCTTTCCTGAATCCGCCGCTGACAAGTCCTGAAAGAACATAATCCTGGAGCTCTTGTGAATTAGAGCCATCGGAAACCACACTGAGCTTCTATCAGTCTTTGTTTATCCCTGTAACTGTGTAACCGCACAATGACAGGGCAAAGGCGTTGGTCTGAGTCTAACTGCCGTGCCGTAACCCAATGAACTGTCTTCACCCGTTCCTCTTCAGCTTCGAAGTGAAGGAATCACAGCAGCCAGATCAAAGCTGACCACCTGCCGTCTGGCCCAGCAGATCGACGAATGTGAACATTCTTCATCCTGTCCCTGTTCTCGAGGTGGTCGTCTTGTTCAGTTAAGGTATGGACCTGTATTTCAAGGGGGAGGATCCTCTCCCGAGAGGAATTGATCGCAGTCTCTGCCCCTGCAGTTCGGCACTTGACATTGTCTGTTCTGTTTCCAAGGCTGTCTAGTTGCTGCTCATGTTTTTGGAGCACGTCTGACAGCGGTTTGAGCCACAGCTGAACTTCTGTTCAGTCATGCCTTCAATCATTTCACTTAAGTTGGTGAACTCAGTGACCAAGGCCTGGTGAGTAACTGGGTCCATGGAACGAGCAGAGTGGGTTGCAGCTGCAGCCTCAGGCAGGCTCGATGCTTCTGACGGGTGCACCGTGTGTTGAGACTTGCTCGATCCTTTCCCATGTTTTGTCATTTCCACTTGACAAAACGGGATTAGTAAAGATTCTATCGCTCTTTTTAGTGTTGAATGTTAGTAACTGGCTGGTATGGGGTGGGTTAGACAACCACTTCGCCTGTGCTGTGATGCAGACCCCAGTAAAACAGACCTTCCAGATCGCCGCCATCTGGGCTTCCCCCTTAACATTTTATCGATATTACCATTTCGTTTTGAATTATATTCCTGGATGTTCTGGAGCAGTGTCATTTGGTACCACTGTCTGCATTTTCCCCAATACCTGACATTCCTGCCAATCCCCGATAATCCTCGACACCTTTGTTATTTATGAACCTTCTGTCTATGTCTCAAAATTATTCAATATCTCTGCCTCCAATGCTCTGTGGCGAAGAGAGTTACAAAGAACTACAACACTGAGAAAACAAAACTAAAACTCAAGATCTGAGTGTAAGATTATTTTTTCTTTGTCTCCTTATCTGAGAAAGAATATAATTACATTGGAAGTAGTTCGGAGATGTTTCACTTCACGCATTCCAGGAATGAGTACCTTATATTATGAAGGATTTAACAGGTCACTCTTGGAAAGAGAGATGATCTTATTGAAACATACAAGACCTAGACGAGAGTGGATCAGATAAATACCCACTGGGTATAGTCCAAATTTCTTGTGATTTTCACAGAATATCTACAGTGTGGAAGCAGGACATCCCATTCATCAACTCCACACTGACCCTCCAAACAGCATCCACCCGGACCTGCCCCCCTACCCTATCCAAGTAACCCTGCATTTCCCATGACTAACCTACCTAACCTACACAACCCTGGGCACGATGGGCAATTTAGCATGGCCAATCCACTCTAAGCTGCGGATCTTTGGACTGTTGGAGGAAAATGGAGCATTGGGAGGAAACACACACGGAAAACTGCAGAGAGAATGCTCAAACTCCACACATTACGTCGCCTGAGGTTATATTGAACGCAGCCCCTTGATGATGGGAGGTAGCAGTGCTAACCAGATATCCACCATGCACATCCGTCAGTTCTATTAGTTATTTGTGGCTGACTAAAGAAATCTGCCTGACTTGTTCCTGTCACTGAACCTGACGCAGTCTGAGAACTTTATGATCGGCCATATCACCAACCTGGTTACATTTAAAGTTTACTAGGAGAATAGTTCATCCACTTTACTAACACCTTCCACCCCGACCTCAAATTTACCTCGACGGTCTCAGACTCCTCCCTCCCCTTCCTAGACTTCTCCATTTCTATCTCGTACGACAGACTCAACACGGATGTTTGCTATAAACCGAATGACTCCCACAGCTACCTAGATTACACCTCCTCCCACCCTGCCCCCTGTAAAAACGCCATCCCATGTTCCTAATTCCTTGGCCTCCGTCACATCTGCTCCCAGGAGGACCAATTCCAATACTGAACAACCCAGATGGCCTCCTTATTCAAAGACCGCAATTTCCCCTCAGACGTGGTTGACGATGCTCTCCACCGCATCTCCTCCACTTCCCGCTCCTCCGCCCGTGAATCCCGCCCCACCAATCGCCAAAAGGACAGAACCCCACTCGTCCTCACTTACCACCCCACCAATCTCCAGATACATCGAAACATCCTTCGTCATTTCCGCCACCTCCAAACAGACCCCACCACCAAGGATATATTTCCTTCCCCACCCCTATCAGCGTTCCAGAAAGACCACCCCTTCCGCGACTCCCTCGTCAGATCCACACCCCCCACCAACCCAATCTCCACTCCCGGCACCTTCCCCCTGCAACCACAAGAAATGCAAAACATGCCCCCACACCTCCCCGCTCACTTCCCTCCAAGGCCCCAAGGGATCCTTCCATATCCATCAGAAATTCACCTGCACCTCCACACATATCATTTACTGCATCCGCTGCACCCGATGTGGCCTCCTATACATTGGGGAGACAGGCTGCCTACTTGCAGAACGTTTCAGAGAACACCTCTGGGACACCCACACCAACCAACCCAACTGCCCCGTCGCTGAACACTTTAACTCCCCCTCGCACTCCGCCAAAGACATGCAGGTCCTTGGCGTCCTCCATCACAAGACTGTTGCAACACGACGCCTGAAGGAAGAGCACCTCACCTTCCGCCTAGGAACCTTCCACCACAAGGGATGAATGCAGATTTCTCCAGCTTCGTTATTTCCCCTCCCCCACCTTTTCTCAGTCCCTCAGACTCACCACCGCTTTCTTGAGCTGCAATCTTCTTCCCGACCTCTCCGGCCTATCACCTTCACTTTAACCTCCTTCCACCTATCGTATTCCCAACGCCCCTCCCCCAAGTCCCTCCTCCCCACATTTTATCTTAGCCTGCTTGGCACACCCTCCTCATTGCTGAAGAAGGGCATATGCTGCCTGACCTCCTGTGCTTTTCCAGCAACACATTTTAAGCTACATTTTAAATTTATTGTGAGCAGTGGAGGAGTGGGATAAAAATGAAACAGTGACACCCTCCAACCGCAGTCAGAGCAGGAACTCGGAGAAATTCACAAAGTGGGAATTTATTCCAGTGGGAATTCTCTTTCCCGGTAGTTTTGGATGGCTGAATCTTTATATTATATCGAGGCTGGCTTCGATATAATATAAAATGATTTTCCGCAAACAGGTGAATCAGAGATAATGGTGCATCGGGAGCAAAGTGCAGCTGGGAACACAATGAGAGGAACCACAACCTTATTTACTGGTGGAGTAGTGTCAATGGGCCGAATGGCCCACTCATGTCCCTCAGCCCCATGTTCTGATGTTACGTTCAACCCTTCGGACCTGCTACACAGAGGCACATCGAGGCCACTCCGATGGTTATGTGTAGTTTCGGAAAAGTACTTGGAAAATCCAGCCTTGGTCAGGAACCGACGCCCACCCCCAAGCTCTCTTTCCAGGCTTCTCCTCTCTGTAACCTCTGCTCCAGATGTGGGTCATGTTGCAGACCTAGATACGCTGGGTATACAGCCTCCATACCCCACCTACGGTTAACCCAAACAAATCATCTGTTGTCCCTGAATGCAACATTGTGCAACACGACTTCGAGGAAAATAGCCTGTTAGTTTCCAATAGTGTAACATGTGAAATTAATAAATAGGAACGGACGTAGGTCATTCGCCCCCTCAAGCTTGCCCTGTCATAAAATAAGAACATGGCTGATCTACTCCAGGGCTCAACTCCACTTTCTTGCTGACTCCTGTATCTCTCCATACCTCTCTGGGTTAGGGAATTCCAGGCATTCACTACCTTCTGAGAGAAGACTTTGCGTCTCAGATTGAAATCAATGTTCCTTATTCGGTATCTTTATCCTCGAGTTCGACACTCTGCCTAGGAATGGGAGCAACTTCTCAACATCTCAACATCTACCTTCTCAAGCCCGCTCTGTATCTTGCATATTTCAGCAGTATCCCTCTTCATTCATTTAAACCCCAATGAATAATCACCTCATCATTATAGAGATTCTGAATAACTCAACCATTTCATCTCTGGAAGCCGTTTAATGATCCAACCTAGTTACTTGCTGCATCAGCATGCTGACGTTATGTTTCATATTCAGGAAGACTCCAATCACTTTGTACTCCTCCTTTTCTGGAAGTCCTCTCCATTAAATAACAGCCAGCCTTTTGGTTCTAAGTGTCATCCACAAACTCGGATGTATATTGCACTCAGCTCCCTCCTTCAGGCTGTCAGTATAGGTTGCAATAACGGATGACATCGGACTGATATGCATGGTTCTCCAGCAGATACACCTTTATCATAAAGATCCATTATTCCTGACTCTCCGATTTCTATGTGTTAACCAATCATCAACGCATGTTAATACATTATCCGTCATCCTACGAGCTTCCGGCTTGAGTAAGATCTTTTATTTTGTAATATCCTGTGGAAAATCACTGGAAAGCCTCTTGAGTACCAGATCCCCTTAATTAAGTACGCTTGTTATATTTTCAGGCATCTCCAGAAATCTTTGCATGATCTTATAGGGCAAAATATAATTTCCCTTTCACAAACCCACACTGACACTGCGTGAAGCTTTTCTTAATGTCCATGCTGGTCAGGTTTTCCAAACTAAACTAGCCCCATCTGCTTTCATTTGGGCCATAGACCTCTAAATTTTTCCCATTCGTATGTTTGTCCAAATGTGTTTTCAATGTTATAGCTGTACTGGCATCTACCACTCTTCCTCTGACAGCTCATTCCATACCCATACCACTCTGTACAAAAACACTGCCCCTGTGTCCCTTTTAAATCTTCCCCCTTTCACCTTAAACCTATGCCTTCTATGGTTGAACTCTCCCGTCCTGTGGAAAAACCCTTGGCTATTCATCCGATGCATTCCTCTCAAGATTTCATAAACTTCTTTAACGTCAGCCGACAACCTTCTATACTCCATCTGATACTAACTTCAAGAACAAGCATTTAAAGATAAGTGCTGCAAATTTGAAACTATATTAAACATGACAGTAAAACAATACTCAGCCAAAACTTCAGACTATTATTTGTTTTTCTCCTTATTACAATACTGAGGCAGTATGAAACTCTTATTTAGTGCCAATAACAAGTCACGCACCTGAATTTATTTGTCTAACGGGGGTGATGATCTCGACAATGAAAACGTATCTATGGCCAGATCTATATAATAATACATAGTCAACATTCCCCCTCCTGGCCTCCCAATGACCTTGTGTGCTTGTGTCTTCCTTATCTTGCACTCGATAGAGAGAACCCCTTTCCCCATCGCATCTTAATTTAAACCCGTTTCACGGAATCTTCTTTTATCTTTTGCCACACACTCTTCCCCCTGTCACCCATTCCCCAACTCTGGCTAGGGATTAAAAGCACATTTTCCAATCATTTTGAGTTCTGAAGAAGTGTCACACTAGACTTGAAACACTAATTCTGTTTCTCTGACTCTGCAGATGCTGACAGACTGCTGAGTTTCTCCAGAAATGAATAGGGGCATATAACATATTTTCAATTAAAAAATAACGATCGATACTGGAAATAAAAATACCAAAAATTGCTGGAGAAACTGGGAGCTTTGCAGAAGGTTCACTGGACCTGAAAGTTTATATCTGCATTCACTCTATAAAATGCTGCAACATCCTCAGCAATTTCTTCAGCAATTTCTGTTTTTGAACAATTTCCAACGACGAATGTCAAAGATGCCCAAACATCCTGTCCAACATGGAGCGCCTTACATGGGAACTGAACGAGAACGCATGGTGACAAGTTCCTTGACTCTGAAACTGCATCAGGCTGGCATCACTGACACTGCAGTGCTCTGAATCATGGTCAGGGAGAAAAACAGAAGGAAACACATTCACTTCAAATGCAGAAGATGGCATTACTGAAAGGAAAAGATTTAGATTCGTACCTTAAATTGATTGAGTTAAAGTAACAACTTGGAGGCGTGACACCAAGGAAAGAATTTCAGCAGAATGAAAATATGAAACTGGAAGGGTTGTCGCATCAGAAATCAGAGTAGGTCACTGAATACAGGGCTGATGGGTGAATGGGTCTCGGTCTGAACTGGGGGACAGTCAGTGGAACTGAATTGTAGATATTGCATCTTAAACTGGGTTATCATCTGATGCTGTAGGTCACAGCAGCAACAGCAGAAGCAGAATTGTATTCAATGACAATCTGTAACCTTTCCCTCAGGATAATCCCTCAGTCCACCGTTATCCTCAAGTCGATCTCTCGTTCAGTGACGAGTGTGGGTGAACATGCCAGGGTCAGTACCATGTGTACCTTTACCTGATGACAACCCATTAAAGCTACAGCAATTGGCTGGTTACTCTCGAAACAGCAGAACTAACATCTGGTACCGAGGCAGAAATTACACCACGTAAATCAGATCTAAGCACTGTCATCCTGCCAAATCCAAACATAAATGTCGATGGACTATTAAACAACTTACTGGAGGAGAGGACTCCTCAAATATCCCCATCCTAAATAATGGAACAGTCCTGTACATCAATATAAAATTCAAGTATGTGGTGTTTGCACTATCCTCAGCCAAACGTGTTGAGTGGATGATCCAAGATACTCTATCATGATGCCCACAGAATCACAGATGGCAGTCTTCAACCAATTCGATCCACTGCACGTGACATGTCGAAACCGCTGAACACAGTTTCTACAACAAAGGCAATGGGCCCTGACCCCATTTCTGCAATGGGACTCAAGACTTGTGCTGCACAATAAGCCGTGTCACTGGGGAAGCTGTTTCATTCCAGCTCCAACTCTGACATCTCACTGGCAATGTGGAAAATTACTCAGCTATGTCCAGTTTCCTAAGAGGGGAATAAATACAATCTGACCAATTACCACCCCATCAGTCCCATCACGACAGTCAAATTGGTGGGAGTTCTATTTGACAGAGCTGTCAAGTAGCACAGAAATAACCTGCTCAGTGTGGTTTCAGATAGGTCCCCATGTGGAGATGGTGCTGTTGTGGAATTGCCATTGGATTACTAATACAGACCAGGCTCATGCTTGGGCAGCTGGTGGAAGATAAAAACAATTATTAACATATCAAGATCTAAAATCTGGTTCAGTAACAGTGATCTTGAGTCCAATGTTGATTGTAAACATCGATCTCCTTACCCAATGTACGTTCAGGAAGTGAATTTCTGTGCTTTCCTGGTCTAGCCTAAAAGTGACTCCAGACACACAGTCATGTGATAAACTCTTCAATAGTCTCTGAAACGGCCAAGCAAGATACTCAATTGTATCAACTGCTCCGAGCTCTTAAAGGATATACCCGGAGAGAACACCTGGCTCCAACCTTGGTGATGGAAAAGGGAACGGGAAACATAGTCCTGTTGACCCTGCAGAGACCTCCTTCCTAACATCTGATGGTATGTGACAGCATTTACTGAGCTTTCCCACACACTGTACAGGAACATCGGGAAATTAGTACGTCACACAACACATTGAGCTTTCTCTGTGCAAGTTAATGGTCGAACATCTCCTTAATGCAGTTTTACCCATACAATATTCATATCTCTTAATATGTTTAAACATTGTGAAATATAAAGTGAGAACTGCTGTAGTCGCTTCAGCCCAACAATTTTGCTCCTCCATTCAATATGCAGGCAGTTCTCAGATAACGCGTGTTGATTAAATACAATTTGGCTGCAATGTCATTCATGAACCTTTTCCCATAAAGTGAGCTCCCGTTCTCTGTGACGCAATTCCTTGCCGGGAACCAACTGAACAGCAAAACCCTGCCTCAGGATCCTCTCTCTACAAAATGTACAATCAATGTGTTCAGCTAAAACAGGAATGTAATCAGCTCTGGAAGCCTTGAAACTGAGCCTGAAACGGGAAGTTGTAGTATCCATTTAGAAAGAACTTCATTTCAAAGTGCGGGGAGAATCTTGAGGAGAACTGGAGTTTCCCCATCGGCATCACGTGGTCAGTCAGCCCCACGCGCTTTCTGGTTAAGAGTGTGGTGAAAGGCTGTAGTCAGTGACCTGTAGTTTGAAAGTTTTACATTTACAGCACTGTTTTATTACAATATCTGACTTAAAGATTTATTTTGACTGTGCTAATATGTGTGTTAGACTAAATTAAATTTTTGGCTTTACTAATATTTTTGGGGGTTCGCCCCTTACCCTCTTTTTCCCATAGGAACACAGCTACTGAGTTATTGGAGAACAACCTGGATTGATAGCTGATCTTCTATCTTCACACGATACTCCGCTCTCTCCCTATCCTTTTAATTTCCAGAAATCCTTATTTATATTCAGTGCCTAGGTTTCTACAGCCTGAGCTGGGAGAGAGTACTCCTGGTTCGCCAGTCTCTGAGTGAAGACATTTATTCTCATCTCAATGCAAAGTGGCCTGTCTGTACTTAATGCTGTGGCCCCTTGTCTGAGGCATCCAAGCTAGCTTCCAATCTGTCTCGCCCTGTCAGAGTTTTATATATTTCACTGTGATCACCACTCATTTTCCTAAATTCCATGGAATACAGGTCCAGTCGCCCAAAACTCTGCTCCCACAACAAGCCTGTCATCCCAGGGATTAGTCTGGTCATCCTTCGCTGCTCTCCCTCAATGTCAGGTGTGTCCTTTACTGTAAGGAGACCAAAACTGCATACAATACTGTACAATGTTCGAGTTGGGGTCTCACCAAGGTCCTGTACAGCTGCAGTAGGATACTCTGACTCCTGCACTGAATTCCCCTGAAATGAAGGTGAATACATCATTTATCTGTCTACCTGCTTTCTGCTCCTACAATATTGCTTTAGTGACTGGTGTACAAGATGATCCTGATTCTTTTCAATGTTACTGCTCCCCACTTGCTAGGTCTATATACACTTGTCAGCGTGTCAATGCCATTCCCAGTATTGACTTCTGTCTTCAGACTCACTGTCCTGCACGTACTCAGATGGCTGCACAGACATAAACGAAAATGCAGCTTAAGTTCCTTTATAGAACAACATTTTTCAACCACTCCCTTTTCAAATGAGCGGCTGCCATTCTATTGTTCCCATCAAAGTACACAACATCTCATCTCTCCCATTGCTCTCCATCTGCCACGTATTTTCCCAGTAATTTCACTTGTCTCAGTCACTTTGGAGCTTTCTTACATCTTCCTCACCAACTCACATGCTGACATCGTTTAGTGCTGTCCGCAGACTTGGGAATATTGCATTTGAGCCCGTCAACCAAACATATGATGTGTATTGGGAATAGCTGGGGCCCAACACGATCCTTGCTATATCCTCCTAGCCTTCCATTTAAAAAAAAATGTTGTTTTATTCCTGCGCAGTGTTTCCTGCCAGCTCTCCCATTCTAAAACCATGACCATATGTTGGACCCAGTCCCACAGGATTCGAATTCGCACAATAGGGTTGGGACTTTATCAAAAATCTTTCGGAGATTCCACTCGTATTACATTGATACCTTCTCCATAATGTTGATAAAAGCCACTTTCTCAAATATGATTCCCATTTCATAAATCTCTATTGACTTTGTCTATGTCCATTAATTTCATTCCGGTACTTTCTCTAAACTGTTTATTTGCTAATTTCATTCTATTCCCTTTTTCTCACCAGACTAAAGATCCCTAGTATTGCTAGGAAGTTTTCTTTTTTATTTTGTTTTCCTCTGTGTAGGCACAACTGAAACTTTTGTTCCATAGTTCTACCATTTCCCAGTCCTCAATTATCTGACATCAAACTGTAAGAAAGTTGCACATTTCTTTTTCTTAATTTTGCCAGAAAATATCACAAGCTCTGTCTTATAAACTTTGTTAAGACATTCTTCAGAAACCTATCAATTCCTATTTTAAGGTACTCACTGATTGGCCTTCTACAGCCATACAATCACAGAAACAAAGACTCTGTACTATCAGAAATACAGCATGGTCTACATAAGGCCCACCTTCTGACACAATACGCCTAGCCGTGAATCTTAAGGCATTTCAAGTGCACAACCGTGTATTTTCTAATGGTTTTGAGTTTACCATGACTTCTCCCCTTTCAAGAAGTGCACTGCAGACCCCAATACACACTGGCTGAAAAGCAATCCTCAAATCCTCACGAAACCAGAAACCCTTCACTTTAAAAATGTGCCCCTTTGACTAAAAGGAACAGCTGCTGTCCATCCACCCTGTCCATGCTCTTCGAAATCCTATGCTTCTGAATACGTCCCCCTCAGTCTCCTCTCCTCCAAACTGAACAATTCAAGCTTATCCAGCGTCTCTCCATAGCTGATATGCTCCATCCCAGGGAACCCATTCTGGTGAATCTCCTCTGCACCCCTCCCGTGCAGTCACATCATTCCTGTAATATAGTTCCCAGAACTACACACAGTATTCCATCTTGTCCTCACCAAAGTTCCGCATAGCTCTTATAATCTGAGCCTCAATGAATCAGGGTTATGTTTACAGTCCCTTATGCTTTCCCAAATTGTGTATGAACCTGTCTATTAACATTCAGGGATGTGTGGAGAAGCACCCACTGACCTTCCTAATGTGCTCCCATTCATTGAGTCCTCTCCTGTCTGCTTCCTTCTTCCAAAGTGCATCACCTCATATTTCTCAGGTTTACATTCCATCTGCCATTGATCTTCCCAGCTGACCATTCCATCTGTATCTTCACGTAACTTAAGGCCTTCCTCCTCACTGCCAGCCAACGGCCAATCTGCGTATCAAACACAAACTTACTTATCACACTCCCCACCCGTCGTCCATATTCACAGCTTCATCATTAACGAGTACCACAAATAGTAAAGTTGAAAATCACACAACATCAGGTTAGAGTCCAACAGGTTTATTCGGAGGCACTAGCTTTCGAAGCGTTACTTCTTCATCAGGTGATCGTGCGCTTTGATGAAGAAGCAGCACTTCGGAAGCAAGTGCCGCCGAATAAACCTGTTGGACTCTAACCTGGTGTTATGAGATTTACGGCATTGTTCAAACTGTCCAACACCAGCACCTCCGAATCACAAACAATAAGAGATACAGCACTGAACCTTGTGGTATACCATTGGACACTGGCCTCCAGTCACACAAGCAATCAACGACCACCTTGTGTCTCCTACCACTAAACTTCATTTGGATGCAATTTGGCAAGTCTCTAATGAGACCTACCTGTTCCCTAGTTATTCTGTTCTGCTGGACACACTTGCAGAATAATTGGGAATTTTCCCTAATCTTGCCCCGCCAGCAGATTCCATGCCCCTGTGTTAGTTAGTTCCCTACACGTGCAGAATTTCCTCCTTATTGCAGTCTTAAATGGTCTGTCCTTTATCCTACCATTATTTCCCTTGAATGTGGATTAGGCAGACGGAGAAACATCTTGTTAATTTTCAACTTGTCACATGTTTTGTGAATTTTATACATTTCACAGTGACCCATCTCTCGTTCTTTGAAACTCTAGAGAACACACGTCGAGTTTCCTCATCACGCGATCTCGCCAATTGAGGGATTAATCTGGAGAATGTCCATTGAACTTTCTCTGTGGTCAGTATATTCTTTCTCAGATTTGGTGACCAAAACTGTACTCAATATTCCAGGTACAGGACTCACGAACACGCCGTTAAACTGTTTCAACATGTCTTTACATCTATATTCTGACTTCCTTAAAGGAAGGCAATCCAAACTTTAACTTACCACTTGCATATATTCCTCCAAATACCCTTCACATTCATTGCATTTACGAACTCATTGTGTGAGTTCTTATAGAAAGCTTCTGATAATCTAAAATATGCCACATATACTGGTTTCCCATTATCTATGCTGTAAGAATAAACTTCAAATAATTCCAAAGCTTGTAAAGTATGACTGCTCTTTCAGAAATGCATACTGATTCTCTCCAATGTTGCTGTTAATTTCTAAATAACGAATATCACATCATCCAATAGGCTCCAATAGTTTCCCCACAAATGTCAAGTTAATTGGTCTGCAGTTCTCCACACTATCTCTTCTTCCCTTTGTAGATGCTTGGATCACTACCGCACATCTATAATGCTTGGATCACGTTTACTAATGTCCATTTATCTACAACGGCTTCCAGACTATGCGGAATGCACTGGGTAATAGAACACAGTCATCGACAGTGGAACTAATACTTCTTATTTCTGAAGATTTTGGCATGAAGTACATCTGGTTTGTCAAGGTTAGCAATGCTCTATCCAGCTGCATGTTCAAGTAGAGCCTTGTTACTGATATAAATTGACTTTATGTCTTTCGATCCACAAGTCTTATATAATGATGTATTTCTGGGTGATTTTCTGGATCTTCCTCCATGAAGACAGATGGAAAGTAACTGGTTATTTGCTTGGCCATTTCCTTGTTATCCATAATAAGCTTGTCTCTCCCGATTGCAGATTTCCACATTTGACTATGCTTTTCTCTTTCCTTTGAAATGTAGATCTTAGATTTATGTAGTCTTTGTGTTCATGTTTGTTTGCATGCATATTCGCTTTTTGATTTCCTTACCTGTTAAATGGCGCTCCATTTCTGGATCGTAAATTTCTGAGAATTCTCAGGATTCCACAATGTCTGGAATTCTTCTGAAGTTGCTTCCTGTGATTCATGCAATCTTTAATTTATTATGCTAATCATTGTTAACACACTTTCTCACACTTGGGTGTTTTACCTGAAATAAATAGACATATTTTTCACACTTTGTAGTATTTCTATAAATCTCCTGGTCCTGACCATATATACTCAGGAACACTGCAGGAGGACAGGAAAGAAATAACGGGGGCCCTGGTTGGTATTTTTGCATCATCGGTAGCCAATGGGTGAGGTCCTGGAGGACTGGAGAATGGTGCTGTTATTCACGAAGGGCTACAAATAAAAACTGGGGATCTATAGACCAGTAAACCTAAAATCTGTAGCAGGTAAGTTATTTGACAAGATTCTGAAGGAGAAGATATACATGCATTTGGAAAGACAGGGCCTTGTGAATGGAGGATTATGGCTCAAAAATTTGTTAGACCGCATTGATGAAGTGACCAGTAACTTTGGCAAAGGCATGGTTGTATATATAGTCTATATGGATTTCAGTAAGGCCCTCAATAAGGTTCCACATGGTACGCTGCTCTGGAAGGTTAGATCACATGGAATTGAGGGGGAGTTGGCAAATTAGGTCCAAAAGTAGCTTGATGATAGGAAGAAGAGGGTAATCCTGGAAGGATGCTTGTCAGACTGGAGACCTGTGATGAGTGGAATGCCTCAGGGGTTGGTGCTGGGACCATATATTCATATATAACACATATCTATGATTCAGGTGAGAATGTACAGGCATGATTTATAAGTTTCAAGGTGACACTAAAATAGGTGGTATCGTGGACAGTGAGGAAGGTTATCAGAGATTTCAGAAATTACAACAGTGCCTTGATCAGGTGGGGAATTGGGCCGAGAAATGGCAAATTGAGTTTAATTCAGATAAGTGTAAGTTCTTGCATTTTAGAAAGTCAAATCAAGGCAGGAGTTTCATGGTGAATGGCAGGGCTTTAAAGAGTGCAGTGGAACAGAGTGACCTTGGAATTCAGGTGCACGGTTTTCTGTAAGTGGAGTCCCAGGTAGACTAGGCACTGAAAAAGACTTTTCACTCACTGGCCTTCATCAGTTAGAGCACTGAGTATCGAAATTAGGGAGTTATATTGCAGTTATACAAGATGTTGGCGAGTCCATACTTGTAGCGTCATGTTCAATTTTGTTCACTTTGCTCGTGGAAGGATGTTATTAAACTGGAAAGAGTGCAGAAGAAATTTACAAGGATGTTGCCAAGACTCAATGGTCTGAGTTATCGTGAGAGGTTGAACAAGCTAGGAGTTTTTACTTTAGAATGTATGAGACTGAGGGGGATCTGATAGTAGTCTATAAGATCATGGGAGGCATGGACAGAGTCAATGCACTCAGTCTTTTTTTTCAACAGGATTGGACAATCACGGACTAGAGGGCATCAATTTAAGGTCAGAGGGGAAAGAGTAAAAGGGAACCTGAGGGGCAATTTATTTTACACACAGGGTGGTATGCATATGGGATGAGCTGCCAGCAGAAGTGGTTGAGGAGTGTACATTCACAAAATTTAAAATCCATTTGGACAATTACAGAGGTAGGAAAGCATGAGAAGGATACAGGGAAATGGCAGGGAAATGGGGTTACTGTGAATGGGTATTTTGTTCGGAATGGACCAGTTTATGCCAAATGGCCTGTCTCCGTGCTGTAAGACTATATGGGTCTAACAACCATTGTTCTCCTACTGAATGTTATATTGTATTTCCCCAATTCACTGGAGCGAACTTGACACTCTGGCCTCTGGGCTTCCATGATGTTTGACCAGAATGTTCAAACATTCCACATTGAATGCAGACGCCGTGTAAAGTACAACATATTAATGTCACTATTCCTCAAAAGCTGCTTCAGAGCAAGGTTAGTAATTAGTCCTTCCGAACACACAATAGACAATAGACAATAGGTGCAGGAGTAGGCCATTCTGCCCTTCGAGCCTGCACCACCATTCAATATGATCATGGCTGATCATCCTTAATCAGTATCACACAACACCAAATCCGAAATAATCTGCTCTCAAGTTTGGTTCACAACATACTCTTCAACCTACCTGATATACACTTATGGAATTTATTTTTCACAACATTAGCAGTAACTTAGTTAACTCAGTTTCGAATGCAACTTGACACCATGCATTATTACTGCAGAACCCACGTGTATTTGTTACTCATTAACAGGATGAGGACTTAGCTGGATAACTAGCATTTACTGACCATGCCAGATGGCAGTTAAGAGTCAACAGCGTTGCCTTGGATCTGGAATGACATGCAGGCCAGACCAGGTAAGAACAGCCGTTTCCTTCCCTAAAGGTCATTAGTGAACCAGATGAGTTTTTCCAACAATCAGGAATGGATTCCTGTTCATCATAAACCCTTGATTGCAGATACTTATTGAATTCAAATTCCACAATCTGCCATTGCAGGATTTGAATCCATGTCCCCAGAACATTACCTGAGTCTCTGGGTTAAGAGCCCAGCGATAATATCAGTATGTCATAGCTTCCCTTTGCATATAGTTGCATATATAATTTCCAGAGCATATGATGCAAAATATTTGTGCGACAGTTTTGGTTCAGATATATAACACAACAAGTTTGTTTCTCCTTGCTATTTGTTGGACCCACTCAAACCCATTCTGTGGAATCTGAGGGACAGAGCCTGTGTCATTATTAGTGATAGACTTGGATAAGACATTTGGGAAGGCTCACCTCGATGCTGAGATGATCTGAAGACATGTCCAGCAATCCAGGACAAGCATCAATATCCACCCCGCTCTGTCAGGATAAGTGTCACTGTATATTCTCACTGCTCCCTCACACTCACTGTATGTCTCTTATCGCACCTACCCTCGACCAAGGCTCACACTCTATCTCCAATAAGGCTCAAGCACGACCACACTCGCTGCTGAATTCAGCACCTTCCCTCCCCCATATTTTCTGTCCCTGTTGCAATAGCCCCGCACACTAATAGCACTATATGGATACAACACTATGAACAGACTCCTTCCGGCCACCTCACCATGTCACACCTCACTTAGTCCTGCACTAACAGCAGGGCCATTGACTCCCACCCTCACTCATTCCTTCCCTTTCTCCCATTCCAGGAGAAACAGCCTGAAATAGGATAGAAAGGGCCAAGCCGGGTGGTGGAGTGCCGGATATCCGTTCCCTCATCCCTCTACCCTGACATGTGGGGAGGATACTGGAGAGCTCCAGTAAGGACCAGGATGCCTTGTGTGGAGATTCTGAAACATCCAGGTCCCACCAACCGAATAAGGAGCAGTGTTCAGTCAAGAGTAATTCTCACTTCAAACGTACTGTCAGTTCCAACCTCATCTCTCTCACTCGCAGAAGAACAGATACCCCATTGCACAGAGATGCAGGCATTGAAATACACAGACGTATTGGTAAATACCCCAACATTCTAACATACACAATGCATACAAGGAGATAAGCATGTACACACATAGAAGCACACAAAGACATAAAACGTCACACACAAATAGACACAAACAGAGATAGAAACACACAGGCTGATACAATGACAGACAGACATAGTCACACAAATACAAAAATAACAAGCACATGGACACACACACACTTAAATACATATTAAGACACAGACGCGAGTGCAATTAGGAGACAAATGAATAGGTTTTTGATTTATAAGGAGATCAAGGATTCTGGGGAGAAGGTAGGAGAATGATGTTGAGGAACATACTAGAAATGACTGAATGGTATATCAGACTCGATAGGCCAAATGGTCTAATTCGGCTCCTTTTTTAAATGCTGGTGTGGTGTTATGCTATCAGGTATTCTCTTCCGAAGACAGCAACAGCAACATATTTGATTGGAAACAGTCAGTGGTAATGTGGGAAAAGATTGGAGGGCAGAATGGGTAATGTCTATTCCTAGTTATTGTACCACTTTATCCGAAAAGGGGCAGTGATTTGATATGAGATTAACACAGTTTTAAAGAAATGTGTCCCACAATGAAAGAAGGATGTCCCTTTCCCTTTGCTGTTCTATCTGCGGTGTCCTCATCCTCAGGGAGCAGTGAAGACTCGGTTAATTAAGGTATTTTAGATTGAGCTTGACTGATGGTTGCCGGACAGGAGAGACAATGTTTATTGGGAACAGACAGGAGACGGATGGTCAGACACACTCGGATCAGCCATGAGCATTCTGAATGGTGCCATCAAATGGCCAACTGCTGCCCCTTTCCAATGTATTGTTTCCGCAATCCACCCTCCCAGCCGTTACAGGAATATACTGCTGCCCCTACCCCAAGTTTCGTTCCCTCAATCCACCCCTCGAGGCTGTACAGAGATATACTGCGGACCACACCCCATGTGTTGTTCCCTCAATCCCACCCCTCAGTGCGATTACAGGGTAGAGGACCATCCCAGTCAACCAGACTGAATCGCTCCAATGAGACGGGAGGAGACCATTCTGCCCCTCCAAAGAATTACACAGGAATATAGGATGAAGTAATTCAGCTCGTTGAGTACATTACACAGCCCACAGCCCAGGACGAGGCCATTCAACCCGCCTGAACTGCTGCACAGGAACAGGGATGCTGTCACTAACAGGAAATAGACAGTAGTGATATATGACATTTTAAACAAAACTGTAACTAGTTTTGACTCAGCGATCACTGTAGGGTCATCAATGATCAATAATCTATGTAAAGTATCTGGATGAGGGGACTGAATGGATCAAAGCTGAACTACCTAGTAAACCAAAATGATCATTCATTAGATCTTCAAATTGAGGTAGTGAATCTGCATTATGATGTAGACAGGGAAGGTTAGTGAGCGTAACCTCAGCAGAAATAATATAACGTGAGTTGTCTATTGCAGTCGGGAACAATTTAAATACAGAGAGATTGCAGAACTCTGTGATGCAGATGTTTTTTCATATTCTTGGTACATGAATCATATGAAGTCTGTCTGCAGATGCAGCAAGTGATTCGGAAGGTAAGTGGAATGATACTGTTTGTGGCAACTGGTATTGGGTTTAATTAGGAATATTTCACTGTATCTGTACAGGGCATTGCTGAGACCACATCAGATACACTGGGTGCAGGCCTGATCCTCTAAACTAATAGACGGATACAATTCCTTTCAAAGATGTTCAAACATGCTTCCATTTACTCATTCCTGAAATGGAAGCCTTTTGTTATCCGTGATTATCTGTTTAGATCTTAGATGAGAAATCTTACTGAACCACGATTTTCAGAGAAGTCTTTCAGCTGGATACATATTTTCTCTTGTGAAGAAAACTAAAGCTAGATAATATTTTTTTGAATGAAATGCATTGATATTAACACAAATATTATGAAGATATCAACCCATTTATAAAAATTACGCAGATGCATATAAACATCTCATCAATTCATAAAACGGGCACATTATTTTCTTTTGCTAATAAAAGGCACTGTGCACAACAACTGCAATGATTCTGCATACAGTCTATTATCACCCATTCCAGAGAATGTACTTGACGAGTGCACATGGTCCCGTTTGGTGTACAGTTGACATTCTTGTATTTTTCCATACAGAGACGGAGAATAATGTTACTTGCTTCAGAAGCAGCAGCCAAGTGGTCTCTCTCTCTCTTACTTTGTTCTGCCTGAAAACAAGGCGTGAGAGCAGAAAATTCCTGAGTCATCTTTACCACTCGTGGAAGATTCCTGATGAGGATCATAGGAATCTCTGTACAGCTCGAAGCAAAGGGAATTCAACCAAATCCAACTGTTCGGGGAAGAAATCCGCAATCCCAGACATTTGTGTGAGCAGAATAAGTGCAAAGTCAGAAAAATATTTGAGACACTCTATCATTTTACCTTTTGTTCACAGTTCAACTTTCTGTGTCTCAGATTTTTCTAGAAAATTACCCAGTCCGATTCCTATATCATTGGACAAAGCACTCAACTGATTCCATTTAAAATTTGCTTTCACCAATAGAGGAGTGGGAGAAGACATCAGTGACCCTCCAACATTGGGCAGAACACGAACAAGAGATTCTCAAAGGGTTGTTAAGGTGTGAATTCCCTTCCACAGAAGATTGTGATGCCTGGATATTTCCATTTGTTCAAAATTATCTATGTACGACATTTGAAAGACAAATGAATGTAGGGAAATGGTACACTGACAGAAAAGTGCAGCTGAGACCTTGATCAGATCATAGTGCATGGTAGAGCCGTGAAAAAGTGTCTGATGACCCGCTCTTGCTCCACAGTCCCGTGTTACTATGGTGCATTCCGCCTCTCACAGCTTTTGTAAGGTGCAGATGGGGGCCACTTGCTCCAAATACCTGGTCCACAGTAACACAGGATCTCAAATACTCCTTCACAACTGTCACACACAGATTGGTATGGATTGGAAAATATTATTTGTAAATCCAGGTTGGTTTTGAAAGACGCCTCTGGTCTGTTTACAGAGTGCCCCCTCTGCAACTTGTGCTTCATTTGTTGGCCTTGGTCTAGACCAGGATTCGTTATGAATAAAGCTCTATACCTCACTCAGAGATAACTCAAAAATGCTTTGCTCTCTCTGATTACAACATAATAATACTGTACATCCAGGAAAATTACAGCCGTTTACTTTGAAATTACAGAAAATGAAAACATAAGGAACGGCAATAGGTAATTCGGACGGTCAAGCCATTGTATACGATCATGGCTGATCTACTGTGAGCATTAACTCCTCCTTAATGCCCAGTTCTTCACACCCCTCAGCTCTCTGACAGGTCAAAGATTCATGTACCACCTCTTTAAATGCTTTCAGTGATGTAGCTCCCCTAACTGTCTAGTCCAGATAATTCCTGACATTGATTCCCTCTGTGAGAGGAAAACACTCTCCACACATACACCGTCACCTATTGATATGAACAAGAGGTGAACACAGGAGCTCAGGAAAGAGTGAATGGCCTTGATATCAAGGCAGTAATTGACAAAGGATGTCATCGGGACCACCTACTTATCTGATCTTAATGAGAATCAGGTCTAACCTCCTCACTGGCTGGGGTCTTTCAGAGGAAGATGTTTGTGGTCGGTGGCCGACAATCCTCTCAGTCCCGGGACATCTCTTCAGGAGATCCTCAGATTAACTTCCTCAGCACAAACATCTTCAGCTCCTTCGTCAACGTCTATGTGCCCCCATTCCCGGCGCGCCCCATCTATCCCAAGATCAGAAGTGGAGTGATCACTGAAGATCACACAATATTCAGAAAATTTTTTCCCCACTCAGCTCCTGAACCGGTCTGCGTCTATATTCAGTAAGACCCAAACAACATTCAAGTTTGTGCTGTTAAAGTGTCGGTAACATTCATGTAACAGAACGGCCAGGCACTGCACATTTGCACAGTTAAAAGAGGAGCTCATTCAGCACCTCAAGCTGGTTACAGCCGGATATGAAACTAGTCAGCCCATCGAAATGACTGAACAAGAAGAGAGACAGCCCATTCAATCTTCCTGCCGGTTCCACAGGAAGAGTAGGCGTCTGGTCAGTACATTGTGCTGTTAAACAGGAACAGGCAGAGTCCAGTAAGACCCCTAAACCTGTTCTATGGAACCAGGAGGAGACCATTCACCCCTCGAGACACTTACACAGGAATAGGAGGGTGTCATTGATGCTCCAACCTGGAAAACGAATGGAGCAGATACGGCACTCATAGACTACTCACATTGTTCCTCGTGACTCCATTGCCTGTGGAACAAATGATACTTTAACGTGTTTTGCCGGCAGTGAGGAAGGAAGCCAAATGTTTTATGCCAAGCCTCAAGGAGTCATCTTCCATCTCCAAGAAGACAGACGTATGTTCTCCGTGGGGGTCAGAAGCTGATGGGGATAGTTAACTCTTTTAGAATGAAGGTATTGTGGCTCCTGTCGCGATGGTGGATAACGTGAAGTTCTATGTATGATCACACACCAAATGCACTATATTTATGTAGGAAGAGTTTAGTTAAAGACTGGCTCTCTCTCTCTCAATCGAAATGGGGAGTGGCGTGGACTGAGAGGAACGTTCTCAGAGTCTTTTCAGCCACCGAGCATCATGTAAATCAAGTAAAAAAAAACATGGAATTTATCACCGTATTAGTTCTGTTTGGAGTATAATGAGTGACTGTCCATCACCTTAAGTTTCAATGCAATCACCTCTTATTTCTTCAAAGCGCAACAGATTAATCCTCATGCACTCCCGATGGTACAATCATCCCAACAATTAGTCTGGTGAAATTCCTTTATACTCTTACTGCCAAGAGGGTTATTCCTTATAAAGTAAAGAAAATCTGTGCACAATACTCCAAATACTATCTGAACAACAATAATTCTACTCCCTCATTTAGCTGTCTCAGCTCCTTTCCTGTGGTATAAAAAGCCATTCCTTCTCTCTGCACTGCGAATGATGTGGAATTTTGAAGTTTCTTAAATCTGTGCGTCAGTCATCACCAGAGGTGTCGATGGAGATGTATATCACGTTCAGAGGGAGATTCAATCAGAAAGAATTCACTTGAAACAGGGAATGGTCACCTACCTGAATGGAAATGACTTGCAGGAACATGGAAATCAGGCAGAGAAAGGGAGCTATCTTTCCTTTTGTTCTTCCCTCATGGGATGTGTGCAGCCCTGGTCAGGCAAGCATGTTATAGATTATATTAGATTACATTGCAGTGTGGACTTGCCCAACAAGTCCACACCGACCCGCCGAAGCGCAACCCACCCATACCCCTACATTTACCCCTTGCCTAGCACTACGGGAAATTTAGCATGGCCAATTCACCTGACCTGCACATCTTTGTGACTGTGGGAGGAAACCGGAGCACCCGGAGGAAACCCACGCTGACTAGGGGAGAACGTGCAAACTCCACACAGTCAGTCGCCTGAGGCGGGAATTGAACCTGGGTCTCTGGCGCTATGAGGCAGCATTGCTCACTGCAGTGCCACCTTGCCGCCCACAAACGATGGATTATTCAGCAGTTGCATTGAGGCTGAGAAGGTGACTGAAATATCCAGTCTGTGGACTTGGGCAGGATTTGTGAGTGGGGAGAATATGTAGAATTGTAAATATGAATGAAGAAAAAAGATAATGGAGATTAAGAACAGTGTGGTTTCTCCTCGTGTATTGTTGAATAAATTGTGAATAGTAATTTGCTAGTTATAATCAGTAATGAATAAAATTTTTGACTGGATCTGAAAATGATGACTTCCAAATTTTAAAATTTGAATATGAACAGCAATTCAGTTCAACTCGGTTTAATGGTCAGATGGAATGACTTACCAGGAACACTAACTATAGCGAGGATGGGATAGTAACCACCTTGAATAATCCAAAGGACATCTTAGATCCGTGATGCTAATGATATCCAAGGCTTAGAAAGGTAGTAAAGACCCTAGGATAAACTCCTGCCTGTTATTGTAATATTCCAGTCTATTGTTCTCAGATTCTGATCCATTAATGGAACATTCCAGTTAATGTTCTCAGACTCTGATCTCTCCTCCCCCTGTCTCTCGAGCTGCTGATCCCATTTAGTCCAATCATTGATGCTACCACCCATACTGGGATAACACTTTGAACCGAGTCCTTAATTAATAGAAGAGGCAAACCCTCCAGTGACATATCTCGGATTCACGGAGACTGACATCAATCACAGTCACTGAACAAATAGCTCCAGCCAATGCCTTTCAATTCAATATTGTTTTATTCAAATTCAAAACAATGATTCAAACTGTCATTTTCTGGATGGGCTATGTGAGGGTGACAGATGAAATAAATCTTGAGGCCGGTAGATCAATTGAGTGTAACCATTCAATCTGTCTTGGATGCAGGAATAATGCCATAAGTTTATCAGAACGTAAACATGCGTCTCTGATTATAAATGGAAACATACATCCTGGAACTATTGATCAAGCATCATAATTTCAATTAAACAATTTTTATAATTCATGATCTGAGGCGAATGTGTGTCTGAGAAATGTGGGGTTATAACAGTCAAATGGCATGGATATGTTAACAGAGAATTGTACGTGACAAATGCAATTCAGATTGTTATTCCAGGTTTAGAGAGAGGCAGATGAGGCCTGTGCTATTGATGTTATCGATGTTAGTGAACTGAGATGAAGTGTCATTTACTGGACTTCAATTACAGTGTGAATATGGTATTGTGGAGGAGACAGAAAACAGAGAGAATTGGGGGACATGGCAGTTCAGACTGGAGGGAGGGACAATAATATTCCCCAGTCATCAGTATTGGAATGTTACTCTTTATAACTCATAAGAAGAACAGATTCAAGGATACATCTAAAGTGAGGAATGAGGAGTAAAATTTGTTTATTGAACACAAAATACTGGGACAAAATGATTTTCTGTCCGTACTAAATTATGGGAAGTACAAAGATATAAGGTACACTCTTGATATTGAGCTCCATAAATTGAAATGTGAATTACAAAACCACGGAAGTGGTGTGCAATCTTTCTCAATCATTATTTGGCCCACACAGAGATGCTGATTTCCCCTCTGTCAGTGATCCACCTCACTAGATTCTCTGGCGCAGTATCTCAGTATTGAGGGGGTTCCCAGTTCCTGCTGCTGTTCACCCAGTCTGTTTAAATTAAATCACCTTCTCACTGTAGAGAAAAAAAAACACTTGGCCTTTTGGACTCTGGTTAACTGTCAGCAACTCAGCTCTGTGATATTACTGGCAATAAATGCTCTGGAACCACAGTCAGTATCCGCACAGTGCTCAAACGGTATGGCAATAGATAAAGACCTTGCCATCCATGAGAATTTCTAAATAAAACTTCCATTTTCTATCCGTTCCTGTCTATCTCCCCTCATGCTGTCTTCTGATCTATCCAACTCACCCTCGTTTAACATCCCTGTTTCCAAATTGTGCAGTTGTACAGCTTGATGTTGTGGCCATTTTGGAGAAACAGATAGAGCAGGGACAGGACTGATCGTTGGAGGGTCCGGGGTTTAGATGCTTCAATAAGAACAAGGAAGGTACTAAATGTGGGGCGGGGTGCGGGTTGGGGTGGGGGAGGGTGGGGTGGCATTGAAAATCAAAGACAGCATTACGTTGGTTAAAAGGATGCTTCATAAGGACTTGCCTACTGAGATAGTATGGGAAGAGTTTAGAAACAAAAATGGAGAGGTCACCCTGTTGAAAGTTCTCTATTGCCGTCTGAAAATTTCGAGAGATGTAGAGGAAAGGATTACAAAGGTGACGCTGGATAGGAGCGAAAATAACAGAGTAGTTGTTATGGAAGAATTTAACTTTCCAAATATGGACTGGAAATGTTGCTGTTCAATTATTTTATATGGGTCACTTTTTGTCCACTGTGTGCAGAATGGTTTCCTGACAGAGTATGTCGATAGGCCAACAAGGGCCGAGGCCAAATTGGATTTGGCACTGAGTAATGAACCAGACCAGGTGTTAGATTTGGAGGTAGGTGAACACTTTGCTGATAGTGACCACAATTCAGTTATGTTTACCTTCGCGATGGAAAGGGACAGGTGTATACCACAGGATAAGAGTTATAGCTGGGGGAAAGGCAATTATGATGCGATTAGGAAAGGTTTTAGGATGCATAGGATGGGGAAGGAAGCTGCAGAGGATGGGTACAATTTAAGTGCGGAGCTTTTTCAAACAACAGCTACTTGATAAGTTTATACATGTCAGGAAAGGAGGAAGTGGTCGAGTGAGGATGCTGTGGTTTACTGAAGCAGTTGAATCTCTTGTCAAGAGGAAGAAGGAGGCTTAGGTAAAGATGAAATGTGAAGGTTCAGTTCGGATGTTTGAGAGATACAAGTTAGACTGGAATGACTTTAAAAAAGAGCTAAGAATAGCCAGGAGAGAGCATGAGAAGTCTTTGTCAAGTAGAATCGAGGGCAACCCTCAAGCTTTCTATCAGTATGTCATGAATAAAAGAATGAACAAATGAAGATTAATGGCAACCAAGGACAGTAGTGTTAAGTTGTGTGTGGAGTCTGAGGAGATAGGACAGGCTGTAAATTAATATTTGAATCAGTATTCACAGTGGAAAAAGAAAATGCTGTCAAGGCCAATACTGAGATACAGGCTATTAGAATAGACAGGATTGAAGTTCGTAACGTGGAGATGTTAGCAGTTCTGGATAGTGTGAAAATAGATAAATCCCCTGGGCCAGATGGGATTTATCCTAGGATTATCTGAGAGGCTAGGGAGGAGTTTACACAACCATCTGTTCAGATTTTTACATCGCTATTGTCTAAAGGAGCAGTGCCAGAAGGATGGAGGACAGCAAACATTGTCCCTTTGCTCAAGAAATGGAGAAGAGACAACCCTGGTAATTATATACCTGTCTTACTTCGGTTGTGGGTAAAGTGTTGGAAAGGATTATAAGAGATAAGATTTACTATCATCTAGAAAGGAATCATTAGATTAGGAATAGTCAACAAGGTTTTGTGAAGGTATGTCATGCCTCACAAATCTTACCGAGTTCATTGAGAAGGTGACCAAAGAGGTGGATGAAGGTAAAGTGAGGTATATGGATTTCAGTGAAGCGTTTGATAAGGTCCCCCATGGTAGACTATTGCAGAAAATATGGAGAGTGTGGTGTTGGAAAAGCAGAACAGATGAGGCAGCGTCCAAGATGCATCCAAGTTGATATTTCTCTTGTCAGCCCTTCATCAGGAATCATTTTTCTGGTCTGCAGCATCTGCAGTCTTCATTTTCTCCTCGCTCCTCGGATGTTGCCTGACCTGCTGTGTGTTTTCAGTGCCACACTCTCGACTCTGATCTCAAACATCTGCCAGAAAATATGGAGACATGGAATTGTGGGTGATTTAGTGTTTAGATCACAAATTGGCTAGCTGAAAGCAAACAGAAGGTGGTAGTTGATGGGGGATGTTCATCCTGGAGTTTAGTTCTGGTGGTATACTGCTTTCGAGTGACTGCTGTTGTCCTTTTGAAAATGACCTTAATGAGGGCATAGAAGGATGAGTTAGTAAATTTACGGTTGACAGTAAGGTCGGTGGATCTGTCGGCAGTGCTGAATGATGTTGTAGGTACTGAGCTGTAATGTTCAATGTGCATGCACCTACAATGGGCTAAAGAGCTTTCTTCTGTGATGTAACGATTCTGAGGTACTCTGGCCCATAATAAAAGCCTTAGGTGCCTGGAGAGAAAAGCTGGTCCAGTAAAGGAGACACACTGCACAATCATCCATCATCTCTTCCTGTTTTCTGATATACAGCGGCCTCAAAATATCAGTCCAAACAAAATAGATTGATTCAAATTCAAACAGTCAGAACGTTCACCCGAGGGGATTACCGTCAGAGGATTTGATGAATAATAAGATTTCAGAATAACACAAAAAATAAAATAATATCACAGCAGTATAATATTTGGTAGCAGAGTAAAATGTACAGTTCCAAATATTTCCAAGTTCAGCATTGTGTACAGATTTGCTCACCTTGGTGTTGGAAGGATAATATTGAACTGGAACTTTACAAGGATGTTGCCAGGACTCAAGGGACTGAGTCATAGGGAGAGGTTGGATAAGCTGGGACATTTCTCTTCAGAGCGCAGGAGACTGAGGGGAATGAAGTTCTTCGAGAAGCTAGTCATGGCCCACATCAGTTCCAGTCTCCCAGCGTGCCTCGATCCCCTACAGTTTGCCTACCAGTGGAATGGGTCCATAGCGGGTGCCATATCCCTGGAACATCTGGACAACAAGGACACCCACGTCAGATTCCTGCTCATTGACTATAGGTTCACCTTCAACACCATTATTCCCTTCAGAATAATCACAAAACTCCCTGACCTTAGTTTCTGCTCCGCCCTCTGAACTTGGATCCTCAGCTTTCTGACCCACAGTACAATCAGTGAAAATAGGTAAGTGTGTCTCTTCCATGATAGCATTCTACACTGAAATTCCAAAGGATGTGTCTTTAGCACCCCCTACTATATTCCCTGTACACCCACGATTGTATTGCCAAATTTTGAACGAATGCCATCTTCATGTTCACTGATGACACCATCATATTGGGACAGGTATGTAATGATGGCAAGTCAAAATACAGAATGGAAATAGAAGACTTAGTGATGTGCTGTACTGAGACCATCCTCTCTTTCAACGTCGGCAGAACTAACCAACTGATCAATGACTTCACAAAGAAAGGAGGAGAACATGCCCCCATCTGCATCAATGGAACTGAAGTTGAAAGAGGGGAAAGCATTAAGTTGCTTGGAGTAACGATAACAGACCTCCCATGTAGATGTGACAGCCGAGATGGCACAAGAACGCCTCTTCTTTCTCTGGCAGCTCAGGACATTTGACATGTCCAAGAGGACCCTCACCAATGTCTACAACTGCACCACGACAGCAAACTATCTGGGTAAATAATGTCCTGGTGTGGCCACAGCCCTGCCCATGACAGTAAGAGAAATGACAGAAGGTTGTGTGCACATCCCATGCCATCACGGAAATTAACGTCCTATCCATTGTCTCCATTTACACAGCTCACTGCCGCGGAAAGGCTGACAACATTATCAAAGACCCATCGCACCCTGGATCTCCTACAATCTCTCCCATCAGTCAGACAATACAGAAGCTTGAACACACAAACCAGCGGCTCATGAACAGCATCTTCCCAACCATTATTAAACTGAGTAATTGACTCTCTAACTTCAAATTATGCTGGTCTTGTTCACATTGTTGTTGCCTATTGCATGCCCTTTCTGGTGTAGCCTGTATGCCTCAGTCTAAGTTTTTCCTTTACCCTATGATCTGTATGTCCTTGCTTATTGTAGGAGCGAGATTCCCCAGCTAGGGTCAAAGACTCTGGAGGCAGACAAGGCACAGGCACGGAATGGACTTAAATTCAAGCAAAACCTGGTTAATGCTGGGAGAATACCAAAGGATCTTCCTCGAATCTGGCTTTGACATGAGAAGACAATCCTTTTCTTAATCTTTAGCTCAGATCAGAAGGTAACTCAATGACCCACTGCGATTTTGCATTAAAAAGACAGTATTTTATACGTTTTGTGTTGCAATGATCGTACACAAATTTGTCAGTGTACCCTCCACTCCCCTTCTGCAGAACCAATCTTGTAAAACAACTGATCAATGATGGACACTCGCATGGACAGCCCGAGGTTCTTATTTGTTTCGGATGTTTAACGATTGTTGTTATCTCTAGTCCTTGGGATCTTTCAATAATGCATTCCAAAGTTCGGGGCTGTGCTCTTTTTAGTCATACCCCTCATTGTTTATTTTGAAGGATTGCATAAATTCTATTCTCCAATGGGCAAGCTCTCTCTTATCAAATTCCGTGATCACAATTTACAGTAAAAAGTTGATTCTGTTACAAAATTCGTAATATTATTATTAGTTCTACTGTTAACCTTTTTAGATTAGATTAGATTACTTACAGTGTGGAAACAGGCCCTTCGGCCCAACAAGTCCACACCGACCCGCCGAAGCGTAACCCACCCAGACCCATTCTCCTACATTTACCCCTTCACCTAACATTACGGGCAATTTAGCATGGCCAATTCACCTAACCCCTGCACATTTTTGGATTGTGGGAGGAAACCGGAGCACCCGGAGGAAACCCACGCAGACACGGGGAGAATGTGCAAACTCCACACAGAGAGTCGCCTGAGGCGGGAAAAAATGAACCCAGGTCTCTGGCGCTGTGAAGCAGCAGTGCTAACCACTGTGCTACCGTGCCACCCACCGTGCTACCGTGCCGTCTTGTCTAATTATTAGCGAATTAGCCAACACATGCCAGGCATCTCTTTAAGGTTTTATAATTACGTTGAAATCTGTGTCCATGATTATTTACCAAATATTTAACTAGAACTTATTACTACTGTAAATAGTTTCAAAGGCGCAGCTAGCTTCGGAAAGATAACTTGAGTTGCTGTTTATGTGGATGAAAAGAATCCTTACTGAGATCAGAATAAGTTACCTTTTGTAGTGATGCTTCAAAGTTTTTGTGCTACAATTTCATTATTTCAACTGTGTTCTGTTACAAATCATCAATTTATTTTTAAAAAAATAACTTTCTTTATCATTATATTGGCATGTTTCAGAATCTTGCGAATCAGATTATCCTTTCTTTTGCCTTGGAATAATTCTCTTCTCAAAGACCCTTTTTCACTAATGCTGACGCAATCTACTTTAATTTCTGGCTATTTTGTGGCTCTTCAAAAACAGAAGCAGTAGTATACTTTTAAATTTCGGCCACTCCATGTCTCTAAAAAAAGGCAGCTCCAACTCTCACGATGATCTGCCAGAACTATGTATAAACAAAGAGTTTCACTCTACTTCGATACCTGCAACAATGACTCCTATCAAATACAATGAAACCAAATCGTATGATCGAGAGAGAGAAATTGTCACAAGGTCAATACACCCAGATCGAACTCTGCAGCCTGCCACATCAGGCCAAAAATCGTGATAGACGATTAAACAACTAACTGATGGAGAGGGCTCCACAATTATTCCCATTCTATCAATGGATCAGCTCTTCACATCTGTGTAAAAAACAAGGAAATAGTATGAGTACCATCCTAGCCAGGGGTGTTGAGTCGATGATTCATCATGATGCCCACAGAATCACAGATGTCAGTCTTCAACCAATTCGATTTGCTGCACGTGACATGAAGAAACGGCACGGAGGCACAGTGGTTAGCACTGCTGCCTCACAGCGCTAGAGATCCAGGTTCAATTCCCGCCTCAGGCGACTGACTGTGTGGAGTTTTCATATTCTCCCCGTGTCTGCGTGGGTTTCCTCCAGGTGCTCCGGTTTCCTCCCACAGTCACAAAGATGTGCAGGTCAGGTGAATTGGCCATGCTAAATTGTCAATTTACCTAGTGTTAGGTAAGGGATAGATGTAGGGGTATGGGTGGGTTGCGCTTCGCCGGGGCGGTGTGGACTTGTTGGGCCGAAGGGCCTGTTTCCACACTGTAAGTAATCTAAACAGCTGAACACAGTAGATATGACAAAGGCAATGGGCCCTGACTTTTGATAGAGCTGTCAAGCAGCACAGACATAACTTGTTCTGTGTGGTTTCTGATAGGTCCCCATGTGGATATGGTGCTGTTTTGGAAAAGTCACTGGATTAATAATCCAGACCAGACTAATGCTCTGGCAGCTGGTTAAAGTTAAGAACAATTAATAAAATATCGAGATCTCAAATCTGGTGTCAGTAACAGTGACGTTGAAGTCAATGTCAATCGTAAACACCAATTTGCTTTTCCAATGTACTTTCAGGAAGTGAATCGCCCGTGCTTTCCTGGTCTGCCCTAAAACTGACTCCAGACACAGAGACACGTGATAAACTCTTCAATGGTCTCTGAAAAGGCCAAGCAAGACACTCTATTGTATCAAACTGCTCCGATGTCTTAAAGGATAAAACCTGACAGAACACCCAGCCCCAGCCTCGGTATGGAAAGGGGAACTGGAAAGACAGTCCTGTTGACCCTGCAGAGACGTCCTTCCTAATATCTGTGAACTTGTGACAACATTTACAGAGCTTTCCCACAAACCGCACAGAAACATTGGGAATGTGATAGGCCATACAGCACATTGAGCCTGCCCCATTCTAGTTAATGTCTGAACATCTCCTCAATGCATTTTCCCCACACACTGTACACATCCCTTAATGTGATTAACCTTGTGTAGCTATACAATTGGAACTGCGGTAGTCCCCTCAGTTTGTCGAGTTTGCTATCCAATTCAATATAATGATGGCTGATCCTTTATTTCTACACCATACTCCTGCTCTCTCCCCCATCCTTTCGTTGTCTAGACATCCTTATTAGTCTTTTGTGCCTTGTCTTCCACAGCCGTATGTGAGAGAGAATTCGCAGGTTCACCAGTCTCTGAGTGCAGACGTTTATTCGTATCTAAATGCAATGTTACCTGTCTGTACCTAATAGTGTGGCCTCTTGTTTTAGACGTCTCAGCCAGGGGAATTATCATCACTGCTTCCAATCTACCTAACCCTCTCAGTGTTTTATATATCTCACTGAGATCTCCACTCATTTTCCTAAACTCCATGGAATACATGCTCAAACTCTGCTCCCACAAAAAAGTCTGTCATCCCAGAGATCAGTCTGGTCATCCTTCGCTGCACTCCCCCAATGTAAGGTTTGTCCTTTATTAGGTACAGAGACCAAAACTGCACACAACACTGCACAATTTTCAAGTTGAGGTCTCACCAAGAGCCTATACAGCTGCAATGAGACACCCTTACTCCTGGACTCAAGTCCCCCTGAAATGAGGGTCAACACCCCATTTATCATCCTGACTGCTTTCTGCTCCTGCAATCTTGCTTTTAGTGACTGGTGTACAGGGAGATCCCAGATCCTTTTCAATGTTACAGCTCCCCAGTTGGTGGGTCTGTGTAAACTGGTATGTGTGCCAATGTGTTCCCAGTATTGGCTTCGGTCTTCAGAACTCATTGCCCTGCATGGAACTCAGATGTCTGTCCAAACAATAACAGAAGAAAAGTACACTTCCCTTCATTGATCGACATATCTCAACCACTCCCATTTCCACTGGTTGGCTGGTATTTTAGTGTTTCCCAACAAAGTAGACAACATCGCATCTATCCACACTGCTCTTCATCTGCCACATATTTAATCATTCACTCCATTTGTTTCAATCACCTTGAAGTTTTTTTTCACATCCTCCTCACTTTTCAAAATCCTAGCTCCGTCAGCAGACTTGGAAACTTTGCATTTGATTCCCTCAACGAGATGTTTGAGATGTATTGTGAATATCTGGCGCCCCAGCACCAATCATTGCGATGCCTCATGAGCCTTCCAAATTGAAAACCATCCATTTATTCCTACTCATTGTTTCCTGTCAACACTCCCATTTTAACACCATGTTCATATATTACCCCCAATCCGATGTGCTTTTACTTTGCACGCTAGGCTTCGGATTCTATTAAAAGTCTTGCTGAAAATCCAAGTTCAATGCCTCTATTGTTTTTTTTTACTGTAATTTATCTACCAGTCAGTTTCTCAAATATGTTTCCCATTTTCGTCAATGTTCGTTGATTTTTTTTCCTATGCCCATTATTTTCAGCTCTAATAATTACTCCAAATTAGTTTATTTACTAATTTAATTCTACATCATTGTCTCGTCAGACTCAGGTTTTTCCTATGGCTGGGAAGGCTTTGTTTATGTCTTTTTCTTTGAAGACAGAAGTGAAGTAGTTGTGTCATGTTTCTCTGTTCTCCATTCTCCATTCCCTGGTTCCAGACTGTAAGGAAGCTGAAACTTTGACTAAAAAGAACAGCTGTTGTCTATTCACCCTGTCCATGCCCCTTGTAATCTTAAACCTGAATTACTTATCCACTCAACTTCCTCTGCTCCAAAATAAATAACTCGAGCTTACCCAGCCTCTCTCCACAGCTCATATGTTCCATCACAGGGAACATCCTGGTGAATCTCTTCTGCAGCTTATCCAGTACAATCACATCCTCCCTGTAATGTGGCTCCGAGAACTGCACACAATATTTCATTTGGCCTTAACAAAGTGCTACATAAAACTCGTATAATCTTTGAGTCAATGAATGAAGGCTTTATCTACAGGCATGCTGAACTCATCAATTATCATATCCAGTCACATTCAGGGATGTGTGGAGAAGCACGCTCTGAGCTTCCTAGTGAAATGCCATTCTTTGAGTACTCCCCTGTCCGTTTCCTTCTTCCAAAGTGTATCACCTCATATTTATCAGGGTTACATTCCATCTTCCATTGATCTGACCATCTGACCATTCCAGCTGTATCTTTCTGTAACATAAGACCTTCCTCCTCACTGCCAATCACCCGGCCAATCTTTGTATCAAACACAAACTTACTTATCACACTCCCCCACCCAATTCACATTCTCATCAGTTATGAATACCACAAATAACAAGGGACACAGCACTGATCTCTGCAGTACACCAGGGGAAATTGGGCTCCAGTCACACAAACACCCTTCTACCATGAAGTTGAGTTTGGATGCAACTGGGCAAGTCACTAATGGGCCCTACATGTTCCCTGGTTGTTCTATTCCACTTGAAATACGTGAAGAATATCTGGGGAGTCTCCTTAATCTTGCCCTACCAACAGGCTTCCATGCCCCTGTGTTACTCAGTCCCCTCCGAGGGAAGAATTTCCTCCTTATTAGGGTCTTAAATGGCATATCCCTTATCCTATCATTATTTGCCTTAAATACAGAGTAGACAGCTGGAGAAATATCCTGTTTATTTCCACCTCATCACATGTATCATAATTTTTGAAATTTCATTGCGATTAACTCTCATGCTTTGAAACTGCAGAGGTCGCAAGACAAATCTCATCAGAAAATCTTGTCATCTGAGGAATCAATCTGGAGAATGTCCATTGCACGTCCTCTGTGATCAGTGTACTCTTTCTTAGATTAGGTTACCAACACTGCACTCAATACCTCAGTTACACTCTCACCAACACTCTATGCAACTGCTTCATGATGTCTTTACCTCTATGTTCCGATTCCCTTAAACAAACTCCAACCTAACTTTAACTTTCCAATGACACGTATTCCTCCAAATAGCATTCACACTAATTGCATTTACGAACTGACTGTGTGCGTTATAGTCATAGAGATGTACAGCATGGAAACAGACCCTTCAGTCCAATCCGTACATTTCTAGCAGATTTCCCAACCAAATCTCGTCCCACCTGCCTGCACCCGGTCCATATCGCTCCAAACCCTTCCTATTCCTAAAACCATCCAAATGCCTTTTAAATGCTGCAACTGTACCAGCCTCCAACACATCCTCTGGCAACTCATTCTATACACGTACCACCGTCTGTGTGAAAGAGTTGCCCCTTTAGGTCGCAAGTCCACACCGACCCGCCGAAGCACAACTCACCCAGACCCATTCCCCTACATTTACAACTTCAGCTATGGGCAATTTAGCAAAGCCAATTCACCTAAGCTGAATATTTTTGGATTGTGGGAGGAAAACTACGCAGGCACGGGGAGAAAGTGCGAACTCCACACAGCCTGAGGTGGGAATTCAACTTGAGTCTCTCGCGTTGTGAAACAGCATTGCTAACCACTGTGCCACCGTGCCGCCCAACATCTTTCTCCTCTCACCCTAGACCTATGCCCTTTAGTTCGGACTCCCCGACACAAGGGAAAAGACTTTGTCTATTTATCCTCTTCATGCCTTTCATAATTTTGTACATCTCTATAAGGTCACCCCTCAGCCTCCAACACTCAAGGCAAAGCAGCCCCAGCCTGTACAGCCTCTCCCTATACCTCAAATCCTCCAACCCTGTCAACATCCTTGTAAATCTTTCCTGAACCCTTTCAATTTTCACAACGTATTTTCGATAGGAAGGAGACCAGAATTTCACGCAATATTCCAACATTGGCCTAACCAGTGTCCCGTACAACCGCAACATGACCTCCCAACTCCAATATTAAATACTCTAAACAATAAAGGAAAGCATACCAAACGCCGCCTTAACCATCATATCTACCTATGACTCCACTTTCAAGGAGCTATGGACCTGCACTCCAAGGTCTCTTTGTTCAGCAACACTCGCCAGGACCTTGTCATTAAGTGTATAAGTGCTGCTAAAATTTACTTTCCCAAAATGCAGCTCCTCGCATTTATCTGAATTAAACTCCATCTGCCACTTCTCAGCACGTTGGCCCAGCTGATCAAGATCCTGTTGTAATCTGAGGTAACCTTCTTCGCTTTCCACTAAACTGCCAATTTTGGTGTCAACTGCAAACTTACTGACGATGCCTCTTACGGTCGTATCTAAATCATTTATGTAAATGACAAAAATAGAGGACCCAGCACTGATCCTTGTGGTACTCCACTGGTCACAGGCCTCCAGTGTGAAAAACAACCCTCCACCTCCACCTTCTGTCTTCTATCTTTGAGCCTGTTCTGTATCCAAATGGCTAGTTGACCCTGTATTCTCTGAGATCTAAACTTGCTAACCAGTCTCCCGTAGAGAATCTTGTCGAACGCGGTACTGAAGTCCATGTAGATCATATCTATCGCTCTGCCCTCATCAATCCTCTTCGTTACTTGTTCAAAAAACTCAATCAAGAATGTGAGATATGGGTTCCCATGCACAAAGCCATGTTGACTGTCCCTAATCAGTCCTTGACTTTCCAAATGCATGTACATCCTGTCCTTCAGGATTCCCTCCAACAACTTGCCCACCACCGACGTCAGGCGCACTGGCCTTAGTTCCCTGGCTTGTCCGTACCATCCTTCTTAAACAGTGACACCACGTTTGCCAAACTCCAGTCTTCTGGCACTTCTCCTGTGACTATCAACGGTACAAACGTCTCAGCAAGAGGCCCAGCGATCACCTCTCCAGCTTCCCACAGAGTTCTAGGGTACACCTGTTCAGGTCCTGGGGATTTTTCCACGTTTACCCGTTTCCAGACATCCAGCACTTCCTCCTCTTTAATATGGACATTATTCAAAGTGTAACGATCTATTTCCTGACATTCTCTACCTTCCATATCCGATTCCACTGTAAATACTGATGCAAAGTATTCGTTTAGTATCTCCCCTATTTTCTGCGGCTCCACACAAAAGCTTCCGACTGGGAACCCTCCAACCACAGGGGATGAACTTGGACTTCACCAGTTTCTTCATCCCCCCTCCCCCCACCTTGTCTCATCCGAATCCCTCCAGCCCGGCACCGCCTTCCTGACCTGCAGTCTTCTTCTTGACCTCTCCGCCTCCACCCTACTCCGACCTATCACCCTCACCTTGACCTCTTTCCACCTATCACATTTCCAACGCCCCTCCTCCAAGTCCCTCCTCCCTACCTTTTATCTTCTCCTGCTGAACACTCTCTGCTCATTCCTGAAGAAGGGCATGTGCCCGAAACGTCGAATCTTCTGTTCCCTAGATGCTGCCTGACCTGCTGTGCTGTTCCAGCAATAAAGTTTCAGCTCCACACAAAAGCTGCCTTGCTGATCTTTGAGGGGCCCTATTCCCTCCCTAGTTATGATTTTGTCCTTAAAGTATTTGTAAAAATCCTTTGGATTCTCCTTAATTCTACTTGCTAAGTCTATGACATGGCCCCTTTTTGCCCTCCTGAATTCCCTCTTACATATACTCCTACTGACTTTATATTCTTCTCAGGATTTGCTCGATCTATCCTATCTATACCTGACATCTGCTTCCTCCTTTTTATTAACCAAAACCTTTAGTCATCCAGCATTCCCTATACGTACCAGCCTTTCCTATCATCCTCATAGGAATGTACATTCTCTGGATTATTGCTATCTCATTTCTGCAGGCTTCCCATTTTCCAGCCATCCGCTTACATGTGAACATCTGCCCCCAATCAGGTTTTGAAAGTTCTTGCCAAATATCTTCAAAATTGATATTTCTCCAATTTAGAACTTCAACTTTAAATCTGGTCTATCCTTTTCCATCATTATTTGAAATCTAATAGAATTATGGTAGCTGGACCCAATGTGGACCTCCACTGTCACCTGCCCTGGCTTATTTCCCCAGAGTCGGTCACGTTTTTCACTTTCTCTACTATGTTCATCCACATACTGAATAATAAAATTTTCTTTTAACACTTAACAAATTCCTCTCCTTCTAGACCTTTAACGCTATCGCAGTCCCAGTCTATGTTTGGAAAATCTCCTACCATAATCACCCTACTTTCTTGCAGATAGCTCAGATCTCCTTACAAGTTTGTTTCTCAATTTCCCTCTGACTATTAGGGGGTCCATAATACAATCCAAATAAGTTGATCATCCCGTTCTTATTTCTCAGTTCTACACAATAACTTCCCTGGATGTATTTCCAGGAATATCCTCCCTCAGTACAGCTGTAATGCTATCCCTGATCAAAAACGCTACTCCCCCTCCTCTCCTGCATCCCTTTTCATGTTTCCTGTAGCATTTATATCCTGGAATATATAGGTGCCAGTCCTGTCCATCCCTGAGCCATGTTTCTGTAATTGCTATGATATCCCAGTCCCATGTTCCAAACCATGCCCTGAGTTCATCTGTCTTCCCTGTTAGCCCCCTTGCATTGAGATAAATGCAGTTTACTTTATTAGTCCTACCTTGCCCTTGCCTGCCCTGATTGTTTGACTCGTTTCTGTTCTCAATTGTACCAATCTCATATTGATCTATTTCCTCACTATCTCCCTGCCCCCTCCCCCCAATACCCTCTTACTATTTTAAATCCTCCCAAGCAACTCTAGCAAATCTTCCTGCCAGTATATTCGTCCCCTTCCAATTTTGGTGCAATCCGTTCTATTGGTACAGGTTCCTTCTACCCCAAAAGAGATTTCAGCGATCCAAAAATGTGAATCCTTCTCCCATACACCAGCTCCACAGCCATGCATTCATCGCCTCTATCCCCTTATTCCTGCCCTCACTCGCTCGTTGCGCTGGGAGTAATCCAGATATTACTACTCTCGAGAACCTCCTTTTTAAATTCCTGCCTGTCACCCTGCACGAGCTGCTTACCTCTCTTACCATTCTTGGAGTTAATCCATCTATGTGACTGTATCTGATACATACCCCCTTCCTATAACTGCCATCCATCTCATACTATTGCTGTTACAAATTCTTCGTTGTCTTTAGCTTTCTTTCCAACCGATCCATTCGTTATGATAGGATTCGCAACCAGAAACATTTATTGCAAATATAATCCACAGTAACCCTTAAATCCTCCTTAAACTCATATGATTCTACTAAGGCCATTTCTGCTCCTTCACAATCTACAGACCCAGGAAAACAAAACTGTCTTATTCCTCTACAAAACACTGCCCAAGGTTAAATTAATATTTATGGCTTATATTTTAAGATTAATCAAGAGACATATCTCAAAAACATATAATTAAGGAAGAACCCACTCTACCTACTTCTGCAGACTTTCTGTAGGACACAGTTAAAACAATTCACTTACCTGGGTGGGAACGTTGCCCAAACAGTTCCTCCAAACCAGTTATAAATTTCACTGTTTGTTAATTTTCTTAGACATACTCCGATATCCAGCGGTACATGAATTCAAACAGCAAAGGCAGGAACTGTGCAGGTACGCTGTCCTGTCAGTTTCTTCCTCTCACCATGTGCTTCCTTTATCTGTTATTTTCCCTCTTAAAACTGCTGTTGCTTTGACTTTTTTCCACCCAAAGTTCGAAAACTATGCAACAACAAACAAAACAGCAATTGCTACTCCTGGAATTCGAGGAAATCACCTCCAACACCTCAAATACCTCAAAAAAGGGTCACCTGCTACAGCCAGAAATCTTTCCCGCCCAGACTTCTGAAATCCAAATACACTACTTCCACTGGTTGTCCGTGGTATATGCTGCAAGAAACAACTTCAAATATTTCCGACGTTTGTCAGGCATGATTTCACTGTCAGAAATGCATTGTGATTCTCTGCAATTTTGCTGTTCATCTCTAAATACTCAATATCACATCTTATATAATGGATTCTAACTGTTTTCCTACATATGTCGAATTAATTGGTCTGCAGTCTTCCACATTATCTCTTCTTCCCTGTGTACATAGATGGATCATGTTTACTACCTTTCATTTATCTACAATGGCTATGGCCTTTGAAGGATCTGCAAGAAAATAAAACACAGTCACCGACTGTTCAATTAATATGCTGTTTTATTTCTGACATTTTGATATGAAGTATATCTGGCCCATCACACTTAGCAATGATCAATCTTGCTCTATTTTCAAGTACTACTTTATTGCTGATATGAAATGACTTTATGTCTTTAGTTCCATAAGTCCCATGTGAGCACTTGCTTTACACAGAGATTGCCTGGCGCTTCCTCCATGAAGACAGATGCAAAGTAGTTGGTGAGTTTATCTGCCATTTCCTTGTTCTCCTCAATAAATTCTCCTCTACCTTACAAATTTCCATCGTTGCTCTTGCTTTTGTTTTCTTTGGTGCATGGATCGTAGATGTAAGCAGCAGTCTTCGTGTTTCCTGTTTGTTTGTATTCATGTTCTTTTTGCTTTCCTTAACACTTTCGTCCTCCTTATTTTCAGAGAAGTAAATCTCTGAGAATGTTCAGGTTTGCACAATACCTGGAATTGTTCTGAAGCTGCTTCCTTAGATTTAATGCAATCATTAATGTCTTACGTAAACCATTAATGAGTCATCTTCCCTTTCGTTGGTGTTTGTAACTTAGTGATGTGTACGTATTTTTCAGACTTTACAGTATTTCTATCAGTAACAGCCAATGTCTGTCTCACAGTAAATGTCATATTGTATTTTTTCAATTCACTTGACCCTCTAGCCTTCGGATATTTGAGTGTAATGTTCAAACATTCTATATTGCTTGCAGGCGCCGTGTAAAATGCAACATATTAATGTCACGAATGCCCAATAGCTGCCTCAGAGCACGGTAAGTAATTGGTACTTCTGACGACACAACACCACGCTCGAAATAATCTGCTCTCTAATTTGGTTCACAACATACTCTTCAATCGAAATCATACACAAAAGAAATTTATTTTTCTCAGAATTAGCAATCATTTAGTTAACGCAGTTTAGATGCAATTTTAGATCCAGTATTACTGCAGCATCCACGATATTTGTATATCTAATTTCCAGAGAATCGGGTGCACAAAATTGCATCTAAACTTAGATATGTAAGGCACCAATGTGTGTTCCTCCTTGTTGTTTGCAAGTTCCATACAAACTGATTCTGAAGAAGCTGTGGAATGTGTTCTGTGATGTTATTCGTGATAGACATGGAGAAGACATTGGGGAGGCTCACCCCGATGCTGAGATGATCTGAAGAAATGCCCATCAGTACAGGACAAGCAACAATAATCTTTCCCGCTCGGCCAGGACAAATGTCTCTATTCCCTCTACTCCCTCACACTCTCTGTATATCTGTTACAGAACCTACCCCCGAACAAGACTTTTGCTCCACCACTCTCACTATTGCATGCAACACTCTCTTTCCTTCACTCTCTCTGTCACTGAAAGCAAATCGATATTGAATTTATTGTTTTGCCAACATTGAACCAGTGAGACACTTTGATGCTGAAGACATAAAAATGCGAACATTTTGAAAATTAGGGAGAGAGCAGATGCCATCAAGACGGAAGAAGCCTGGGGATCAACCATCATGCTCCACAAGAAATTAAGAAATACTCACTAACATATATATTTTTTCACATGAAACATATTCACAGTAAATCGAAATACGACGACCCAGGGAATTCAGCAGCCAGATGAGTAACATCACAGAGAACGGCAATGGTTTGAAATTAAGTTGATGTAATCTTCATAACCGTCTAATTGAAACAGCATATTGTTAGAAATTTGGGGGCAGTTGTGGAGGATGGGTTGGTTAAAAATGTAAATAGTTGTGGCGTAATGTTAACTTTTGCAGTTAATAATAAATTGGCGTTATTTTCTTTAAATAGTGGAATTTGGAATTTCTCTGTCACTCATATTATAATAGATTACGAGGTGAGGTGAGCTTTCCTGGTGTTTGGTTTAATTAACAGAGGCGTTAAACACCATGTCGTAACACTTGCAAAGACCAACAGAGAGCAAAAAAAAAGAAGTGAGAAGGCTAAATATGAGGGTAAATCAGCCAGTCATGTAATGAAAGACTGTAAGAGCTTCTTTCGATACATAAAGGGCAAACAAGAGGCAAAAATGGGCATCTGATTGCGAGAAATTGGAACAAGGAAATGGCTGAGGAGCTGAAAAATTACTTCGTGTCAGTCTTTACGGTTGAAAACACAAGTAATATCCCAAACATTGAAAAGACTTAGAGGACAGACCTGAGTAAGGTGGCCATCATCTAGGAGAAGGTGCTGGAAAAGCTGAATGGCCTGAGGGCAAGTAAATCACCTCGACCAGATGGACACCACTCCAGATTTGTAAGGCAGATAGCTGATGAGACAGTGGAGGCGTTGGTGTAATCTTTCAGGAAACTCTCGAATCAGGGAGATTCCCAGAGGACTGGAAAATCGCTAACGTGTTACCCCTGTTTAAAAAGGGAGTAATGCAAAAAATGGAAAAGTACAGACTGACTTATCTAAATTTGGCTCTGGTTAAGATCCTGGAATCCATTGTGACGGATGAGATTTCTGTATACTTGGGTGTGGATGGTAAATTAGGACAAAGTTAGCACGGTTTCATCAAGGGAAGGTCATGCCTGGAAAATCTCCGAGAAAACCTTAAGGACGTAACGATCAACTGAGATGAAGGAGAGCCAATCTATGTCATCCACCTGGACTTCCAGAAGAGCCTTTGACAATGTGCCGATAGGAGGCTCCTGAATAAGGCAAGGGCCCATGGTTTTAGAGGCAAGGTGCTGGCATGGATAGACGTTTGGCTGTCTGGCAGGAAGCAAACAGTTTCGATAAAAATGTCCTTCTCAGGATGACAGTCGTTTACAAGTGGTGTTCCATAAGGCTCAGTGTTGGGACCACAACTTTTCAATTTATACATTAACGATCTAGATGAACGATCTGAAGGCATTCTGGCTACGTTTGAAGATGATACAAAGATAGGTACAGGGACAGGTAACGTCAAAGAGGCAAGGAGGCTCAAGAAAGATTTTGATAGTTTAGGATAATGGGAAAAGAAGTGGCAGATGTCGTAAAAAGTGGGAAATTGTGAGAACATGCACTTTGTTAGGAAGAATAAAAACATGGACTACCGAGAAAATTCAGTTGTCTGAAGCGCAAAGGGACTTGAGAGTTCTACTCCAGGATTCTCTCAAAGTAAACTTGCCGTTTGAGTCAGTAGTCAGGAAAGCAATTGCAGTGATGGAATTTATTTGGAAAGGATTTGAATATAAAAGCAGAGGCGTACTTCTAAGGATCTATAATGCTCTTGTCAGACCATAATTGGAGTAGTGTGCGCTGTTTTGAGCCCCATATCTCAGGAAGCATGTGCTGACTTTGGAATGGGTTCACAGGATGTTCACAAGAATAGTCCCATGAATGAAAAGCTTAACATATGAGAACATTTGAGGACTCTGAATCTGTTCTTGATGGAGTTCAGAGGTATGTGAGAGGATCTAATTGAAACATACAGAATACTAAATGGCCTGGACAGTGCGGAGGGTGAAAAGACTTCCATTGGACCCAAGGATATAGCCTTAGAGTAAAGGGAAATGCTTTTAGAACGGAGGTAAGGAGAAAAGTCTTCAGCCAGAGAGTGGAGAATCTATGAAATTCAATTTCACAGAAGGCAGTGGAGGTCAGGTCTTTGTGTATATTTAAGATAGAAATAGTTATCTTCTTGAGTATCAAAGGGATCAAGGGTTACAGGGAGAAAGCAGGAGAATGGTGTTGAGAAACCTGTCAGCCATAATTGTATGGTGGATCAGACTCGATGGGCTGAATGTCCTAACTTCTGTTCCTATTGCTATAGTCTATTGCTACCCCTCTTTACTTTGTCCGTCCTGACAGCAAAATGTGAAAATAAAAAATCCCTGAGTCATCTTTACCAAACTTGGAGGATTCCTGTTGAGGATTCATGGGAATCGCTCCACTGCTTGAAGGAAAGGAAATTCTGCCAAATCCAACTGTTCCAGGAAGAAGTCTCATACAAGCAGCTTGTTTGAGTAGACTAACGTCGGAGACAGAGTATCAGTTCGGACACATTATCTCTTTACCATTTGAAATGAGTGCAACTACTATGAAACTCTGGAAACCTTTTCCTATTATGTTTCCTCCTCAGATCTTGCGATTGTGCATGTGTCTGTATGTGTATGATTCTGTGTCTCACATTTTTCGAGAGAATGACCTAGGTTACACTTCCAACCTGTTGTAACCTGTGGAGAAGTGAGGCTGGAATAGGACACAGTGACCCTCCAACATTGGTCGGAGCAGAAATGAGAAATTCGCACGGGCTGTCCAAATGGGAATTCTCTTCCCCAGAGGTTTCATCCCAAGATGGCAGCTTAACACCACCATTTCCAGTGTAATTAGACATGGTCAATAAATGTTGGCTTATCAACAACACCCACATTGCTGAATAAATCTTAAATGATAAACTGCAGCAGAATTAATTGGATGGGAACAAGACTGGTAGATAAATGCCTGTTGCCTTCCAGAATTGTGCTGCCTGTGTCGTTTGACTTTGTGCAGTTCCCTAGTATTGTGCCTGGATGTTTGCATTTATTCCAAGTTGTATTTTGCAACATCTGACAGAACGTGAATGGAGGGAAATTGTGGACAGACAGAAAAGTGCTGCGGAGACCACACTCAGATCAGCCATGATCTTACTGTCTGGCCGAGCAATGACATAGTGTCTAATGACCCACTCCTGCTCCTCAGTCCTATGTTCCGATATTCCATTCAGTCCTTACAAACACCTGAACAGGAGCAGATAGAGACCACTTGCTCCAAATACCTGGTCCGCAGTATTACAGGATATCATTCAGTCCCTCAACACTGTGTGGTTTGCTGTGGGTTGGAAAATGTGATGGGAAATCCAAGCTGGATAAGAATGTGGTCTCCCACCTCTTTAAAGTGTTTCTCATCTCTGCAAGTGGTAATTCATTTGTTGTGTCACAGCATGTTACAACAGGCTGATGAATAAACACGCAGAAGCATCATGTTGCAGCTTTAGCGGCTAATGCTGAATGATGGTAGTATCCCTATCATTGGGCAGAAAATTCCAGTTTTAAAGCCCACAGAGCTGTTTCATAATATGTCTGAACAAGTTGATTAAACTCTTTTTGGATTCGTGCCTTCATGGAGAAGGAAGAGGTACGATTACTGAATTTTAGAACTTGGACGCAGGATGACTGAAAGCACAGCCATTCGCACTTTCTAGAAGTTTATAAATTGATGAAACGAATGGATAGGGTGAGTGGTCAAGGGGCACCTGATGTACGTCTGGAAATACAGAGTAGAGATCATTACTCATTTTTTGTCTGGAAAGCTGTAACTCGTGGAATTCTTCAGGGATCTGTGTGATGTCATCAAACAATTAGAATCCATACCAATGAATTGGATGAAAGGGATGGAGCTCAGGTTGCTCATGCACCAGATAGTCATTCAATTAGATGTCAAATGGAGACAGAGCGTCTGCAATGGCATACAGGCAGGGGGAGGGCGGAGCGTCTACAATGGGACACAGACAGGGGGAGGGCAGAGCATCTGCAATGGGATAGAGACGGGGGGGGGGGCAGATCATCTGCAATGGGATAGAGACAGGGGAAGGGCAGAGCATCTGCAAAGGGGTAGATACAGGGGAAGGGCAGAGCATCTGCAATGGGATAGCGACAGGGGAAGGGCAGAGCATCTGCAATGAGATACAGAGAGGGGAGGGTAGGGCGTCTGAAGTGGAATACAGACAGGGCCAGGGCGTAACGTCTGCAATGGAATGCAGACGGCGGATGGTAGGACGGCTGCAATGGGATACAGACAGAGGGAGGGCAGAGTGTCTGCAATGGGATACAGATGGGAGTGAGGAGAGCGTTTGCTTTGGGATACAGAGAGGGGAGGGCATAGTGTCTGCAAGGGGATACAGACAGAAGGAGGGAAGACAGTCTGCAATGGGATAAGCCAGAGGGAGTGCAGAACGTCTGCAATGTGACACAGAATGGGGGGAGGTCAGAGCGCATCAAGCAGACAGAGAGAGAACAGTTGTGAGCCAAACTTCACCAGAAAAAAATAACTGTACTATATATAGGAATATATAGGAATTATAGGAATTTTCTGTTTTGAGGAAAAGACAAAAGAGCAGAAAATGATTTAAATGCAAGGACAATGCAGACTTTAGTGGTACCGAGGGATTTGTGTGTTCTGTCACATTACTCACATCAAATTACTCTGAAAATGCAACAAATGATTTGGAAGGTAAATGGAATGATTCTGTTTCGTGCAAGGGGTGTTGGGTATGATATTAGCGATGTTTTTCTGCATCAGTAAAGGGCATGGCTGAGATCACATCTGAAGTATTATGTGTCGTTATAATTGCCTAAACTGAAGAAAAAAACAAAATTGCTTTCGAAACATTTCAAAGTTTTTTTTCTCTTCACTCATTCTTGGGATGAAGGCATTACGTCATGAAGAATTAACAGTTCAGCCTGAGAATGATGGTTGTTGTCTTGACCATATAAGACCTTGAGAAGAGTATAGTAGGTGAATACCGGATGGATATTTTTTCTTGTGTGGGAGACAAAACTGGGGAAATAATTTCAGAACAAATCCGTTTGAAAGGAAAGGTTATTGGACTGAAAAATTGAACTCTGATTTCTCTTCATACATGCTGTAAGACAGGCTGAGCTTTTCCAGTAATTTCTGTATTTGTTTAAGAATAAAACATTCATCTTAACACAGATATTGTGAAAACATGAAACGCTTACTTTTACATTATGCAGGCACATATTAACAGATCTTCAAAACAAGTAGGGTCATTTATTGCTAATGATTTGATTCTGTGCATGACAACAGCAATAATGCGCTGACCTGGAATCGAGAATGTAATGGTGTCATATAGTTCGGACAATGTTCAAGGAGAGCTCACATGGTACAGTTTGGGGTCTGATAATGTTACTCATTTACTTAGAGATGGAAAACTTTAGCCGATCTGTGAAGGAACTGTCTATTGCTCCCTTTTTGTTTCCCTGCCACTCATCACAGCAACATGTGGGAGTGAAAAAAAACACAGTCGCCTTTCCCAATAATGGAGGATTCCTGATGAGGATTCATTGGAATCTTCCCACTGCCTGAAGCAAAGCAATTCAGCCAAATCCAACTGTTTCAGGAAGAAATCCCATTGTCAGAAGATTGTGCGAGCAGAATAACTTCAGAAGTACTTATTCAGACGCGATAGTGAAGGTGACAGACAAGAGATTCTGTGTCTGCAAATGGGAATTCAGGATGGTGTGTAGCCTCCCACGTGCTAGGGTCCAGGATGTCGCAGAGCGGCTGTAGAACGTTCTCACGGGGTGGGGGAGCAGCCAGAAGTCATTGTGCACGTCAGCACAAATGACACAGGTAGAAATAGTGATGAGGTCCAGAGTGATTATAGAGAGCTAAGAAAAAGGGCAAAAGACGACAGTGGTAATATTCAGTTTACTTCCAGGGCTCCGTGCTAGTGAGGGTGAGAATAGGAGGATATGACAGATGAATGGGTGGTTTAAGAATTGGTGCAGGGGGCAGAGATTTAGATTTTTGGATCACTAGGATCTTTTGTGGGGCAGAGATGATCTGTTCGTGAAGGCTGGGTTGTACCTGATCTGGAAAATTACCAATATCCTGGCAGGCAGGTTCGCTAGTGCTACAAGGCTGGGTTTGGTGAGGGGTGGGATCCTCAATAGCAGGAAGGTAAGTATGAGGCTGGAAAGAGATACAGTAATCAGAAACAATACAGTGAAGAGACAGGTTAGGCTGGAACACGACAGGGAGCAAGGAATGCCTGTTGGATTAAATTGCAACTGTTTCAATGCAAGATGGCTGACAGGTAAGGCCGATGAACTCAGGATGTGAATAGTTATGTGGGACTGGGATATTATAGCCTTTACTGAAACATAGCTAAGGGAGGGACAGGACTGGCAACCTACTGTACCAGGGTACAGATGCTTTATGCGGGACAGACATAGTGGAAGGAGGGGACGAGGAGTTATATTTTTGATTGAGGCGAGTATCACAGCAGTAATCAGAGATAAAATAATTGATGGATCATTCAATGAGGATTTGTGGGTTGAGCTAAGAAGTAAAAAGGGAATGGTGATAGTTTTTGAGTTGTTCTAAACGCCCCCAAATAGTAAACGGGGAATTAGAGGAATAAAAATATGTAAAGAGATTGGGGAGACTTGCAGGGTCAATAGGATTGCCAGAGTAGGAGGTTTTAATTTTCCTAACATAGACTGGGAATGACATAGAATTAAGGACTAGATTGGATGCATCTATTAAGCGTGTTCAGAAAAGTTTCCTCAAGCAGTATGTAGAGGGTGCAACCCGGGAAGGGATGAAACTTGACATACTCTAAGAACTAGGGCAGGACAGGCGACTGAGGTGACAGTGGGGGAGCATTCTGGGACCAGTGACCATAGATGCATTAATTTTAAAGTAGTTATGGACAAGGACAAAACTGGTCCACATGTTCATGTTCTAAATTGGGGCAAGGCGAAATTTGACGGAATTAGACAGGAGCTTGTCGGGGTTGGTTGGAGGAGTTTGTTTGCAGAAGAAGGGGCCTCCTGCAAGTGGGAGGCCTTTAAAAGTGAAATGTCTACAGTTCAAGGTCTACATGTTCCTGTGAGGTAAAAGGCAAGGTTAGCACGAATAGAGAACCTTGGAAGTCAGGAGGTATTGAGGCTTTGACCAGCAAAAATGAGGCGTGCCTCAGATCCATGCAGCTGGGGTCAAGGGAATCTGTGGCGGTGTGCAGGGGATACAGGAGTTTACAGAAGATGTAAATCAGAAGGCCAAAAAGGGTGCACAAGATAGCCTTGCCTGAGAAGATTAGGTGAATCCAAATACGTTATTTAAGTATATTAAAGGAAAAGGAATAACTAAATGAGAATATGACCCCTCAAGGTCCAAAGTGGACATGCATGTCTGGAACCATAGGAGATTTGCGAGATTCTCAATTCAATATTTCTCCTCTGTCGTTACCGTGGAGAAATACATGAAGACGTGGAAGCTTAACAAAGATCGTGATGTTATCTTGGGGTTAGTCAATATCACAGGAGAGGATATGTTGGATGTATTAGAATGTATGAAGGTGGATAAATCTCCTGATCCTAAGCAGGTGTATCCAAAAACACTGCAAGAGGCCACAGAAGAAATTGCAGGGACCTGGTTGATATTTTTGCATCATCGTTAGCCACAGGTTAGGTTCCAGAAGATTGGAGGGTAACACATGTTGTGCCATTATCCAGGAAGGGAAGCAAAGAAAAATCTGGGAACGATAGGCAAGTAAATCTAACATCTGTTATACGTAGGTTACTTGAGAAGACTCTGAGGGCTAAGATATACATGCATTTGGAAAGTCAGCGTTTGTTTAGAAATTGCTTTTTTTTCAGATTTTCTGCAATATGGAAACAGGCCATTTGGCCCAACAAGGCCACACCGACCCTCCAAGCAGTAATCCACCCAGTCCCATTCCCCTACCCTATATTTACCCCTGACGAATGCACATAACACCATGGGTAACTTAGCATGGCCAATTCACTTAAACTGTACATCTTTGGATTGTGGGAGGAAAATGAAGCACCCGGAGGAAACCCTCACAAACACAGGGAGAATGTGCAAACTCCACACGGTGAGTCTCCCGAAAACGGAATCAAGCCCAGATCCATGGGACTACGACGCAGCAGTGAGCCACCATGCCACACTTGCTTGTTTTCAACACAGTTCAAAGATACAGGTACAACATCTATTCTGCCCTTCACCCATGATGCAAGATCCAATAAAACATACCATGGGTAGTTTATTCTCCACTGAAAATATCATATTATTATTAATTTTAATAATTATTATTAATTGTTGTTTTTAGACTGAACGGATTGCACGGCTTTGTGAGTGGGATATCACGCCTCACAAATTTGTTTGAGTTCATTGATGAAGTGACCAGTAATGTTGATGAGGGAAGGGCGGTAGATGTAGTCTGTAAGATTTCCAGTAAGGCCTTTGACAAGGTTACCATTGATAGGTTGTTCGAGAAGGTTAGAATCGCATGGAATCCAGACGGACCTGGCAAATTGGATACACAATTGGCTTGATGGTAGTAAGCAGAGCGTAATAGTGGAAGGCTGCTCTTGGACTGGAGGCCTGAGACACATGACGTTCCTCTGAGGTCAGTGCTGCGCCCATTGCTGTTTGTTATCAGTATCAATGATATTCTTGAGAATGTACAAGGCATGATTAGTAAATTTGAAGATGACACTAAAATAGGTGGTATCGTGAACAGTGAGGAAGTATATCAGAAATTGCAGCACGACCTTAATCAACAGGAGAATTGGGCCGAGGAATATTTTTGCTAAGTTAGATCAAGGTAGGAGTTTCATGGTAAATGGAAGGGCCTTAAGGAGTGCAGTTGAGTAGATGGACCATGAATATCAGGTACACCGTTCTCTGAAATTGGAGTCACAGGTGGACATGGCAGTGAAGAAGGCTTTTGGCACACTGGCATTCATCAGTCAGGACATGGAGGAGAAAATTGGGATTAAAAGTTGCAGTCATACAGGATGTTGGTGAGGCTGCAGTTGTAGTGTTGTGTTCAGTTTTGGTCACATTGAGATCAGAAGGATATTTTTAAATTAGAATGTGTGCAGACGGAATTTACAAAGATGTTGCCAGGACTCAACTGTGTGACTTATAGGGAGAGGTAGGACAAGCAAGAACTTTTTTTTCTTTAGAGTGTAGCAGACTCAGCGGGATCCAATAGAAGTGCACAAGATTATGACAGGCATGGATAGGGTGAATGGACTCAACCTATTTTCCCAGAGTTGTGGAATTGAGAACGAAAGGACATCAGTTTAAGGTGAGAGGGGAAAGAATAAAGGGAAACTGATGGAGACTGTTTTACACAGTGAGTGGTACGCAAAGAGAATGAGCTGCCGGCGGAAGTGATTGAAGCATTTGTATTAACAAGATTTAAACGGTATTTGGACAATTACATGGGCAGGAAAGGAAGATAAGTTTATGGGCCAAGTGCTGGGAAATGCGGTTAGTATGAATGGACATTTGGGTCAGCATGGACCCGTTTGGGCTAAAGGGCCTCTTGCCATGCTGTACGACTTGATGACTCTATAAATAGAACAGCATTTGGGTCAAACTCTCGCTTTTCCTTTGGTCATGATTTCGAATAATATTTAGACAAAGTTCTTTCAAGTTAACTTTGCAGATATTTTGCTTTTCAGTTTGTTATCAAACGTGTGTGTGTGTGTGTGTGTGTGTCCCACAGTATTTTTCAAAGGGAAATATCAATGCACATATTTGAAAATCCTCTCGTCATTCTGGTTTCCACCATAGTTTGAGGAATGTTGCGTTTGTCGTGAACGTGTTGTTTTAGCAGATTAAAGAAATCCATCTGACTTGTTCCTAACACTGACCCTGACACACTCTGAGAACTATATCCTTGGCCACATCACCATACTAGTTTTTTATTTTGCGGAGGAGTGGGACTAGAAAAGGGAACTGCGATCCAAAAGCACATGAAATTATAAAATCAGTGAGCCTAACGTCAGTGTAGAGGAGTTTGTTGGAGGGGATTCTGAGGGATAGGACTTCCATCCATTTAGAAAGACAAGGATTGATTAGGAATAGTCAACATGGCTTTGTGTGATGAAAACCATGTCTTATTGATGTGTTTGAGTATTTTGAAGAGGTGACAAAGAAGACTGAAGAAGGCACTGTTGTATATATTGTTTACACAGACTTCAGCAAGGTGTTTAATAAAGTTTCCCATCGGAGACAGGTTACTAACGTTAGGTCACAAGGAATCCAAGGAAAGATAACCAATTGGATACAAAATTGTCCTGAAGGTAACGGATTGCTTTCCAGCCTGGAGGCCTGTTGCCAGCGGTGTGCAGAAAGAATCAATGCTGACCTCACTGCTTTTCATCATGGATATAAACGACTTGGATGGGAATATCGGAGGCATGGTTAGTAAGTTTACACATAACATCAAAATCATGGTGCAGTGGACAGTGAAGAAGATTATCTCAGATTTCAACGGCACCGTTGACCATCAAAAGGCCAAGGACTGGCAGATAAAGTTTAATTTAGATTTGTGTGAGGTTTTGCATTTTGGTAAGTTAAAGCAGGGTCGTACCCTGGGGAATGTTGCTGAACAAAGTGACTTACGGATGCAGGTTCACAGTTCCTTGAAAGGTTAGTTGCAGGTAGACAGATTGGTGAACAATGCAGTTGTCATGCTTGCCTGAATCGGTCAGAACATTGAGTATAAAGTTGGGGTGGCATCTTGCGCTTGCACAGGGACGGATGTCAGGCCACGTTAAGAATACTTGGTTGGCTCTGCTAAAGGATTGATGTTGGTAAGCTTGAAAGGATTTATAATGGTTTTCTGGAACCTGAATGTTTCATCGACAGGGAAAGGATGAACACGTTGAGGCTTTTCCCTCTGGACTGTCGGATGCTGAGGAGTGACTTGACAGTGGTTTCTAAAATTATAAGGGGTATGGATAGCCTGAATGGCCAAGGTCTTTTCCGCAGGGCCGGGGAGTCCACAAGTTGTCTCATAGGTTGAAGGTGACGGGGGAAAGATTTATAAGGGACCTTAGGGGTAACTTTTTTCATGCAGAGGGTGGTGCATGTACAGAAAGTGCTGTCAGAGAAAGTGATGGAAGCGGGTACAGTTACATGTTTAAATGTATCTGGACAGGTACATTAATTGGAATGGTTCAGAGCGAAATGAGCTAAATGCTGGCAAGTGGGACTAGATCAGATTGTGATATCTGGTCAGCACGGACAAGCTGGAATAAAGGATCTGTTTCCACGCTGTATGTCTCTCTGATTGAATAAGCGGAATGATAAAAAATTCTAAAAAGGACCTTTCAATTGAAAAGTCTCTTCGCCAGAAGTTTGAGGTGCCTCTCTGATTACAAGAATTCAAAGCAGAGATAGTTAAATATTTGACAGTGAAGTGAGTCACGGATAATGGAATGCAGACATTAAAGTGGGGCTGACAACACAACCTGATCAGCCACAATCTTAGAGCCTAGTGGAAAACGCCCTAAGTATCTCATGACCCACTCCTGCTCCTCAGTCCTATGTTTCTGTGTTCTATTCAGCCCCTAAAACCTGCTAGACAGGAGCAGTTGGAGATGACCTGCTGCTATAAACTGGCGCCAGAAACAGAGGCTACCATTCAGTCCCTTAATACTGTCACATACGGTTTGGGGTGATTTGGAAAATGTAATTGGAAATCCCAGAATGATTATGGAAGAGAACCTTCATCTTTCCTTACAGAGCTGCCCCTCTCTGCAACTTGTGTGTCATTTATTGGTCATGTTGCAGACCCAGATTCATTGTGAATACAGCCCCCATACCTCACCCAGAGATGGCTCACAAAATTCTCTGGTCTCCCAGGCCATACCATTCAAACACACCTTCCAGGAAAATAGCACCCACTAATTTTCCAATAACAGAAAAGTGACAACATCAGAAACAAGAGCATGTTATTCACCTATCTCTCCCCCCACCCCACCACCAAGCCTGCCTTGCCTTTCACTAAGATTGTGGCTGATCTGCTGTTAGTCTCAAATCCTCTTTAAAGTCCAAATCTTCATAATTCTCAACACTCTGACAGGTCAAAATCCAACTCTAACCTCTACAAACACATCCATCGAACACAGAACATTGAACAGTACAGCACAGTAGAGGCCCTCGACCCTTGATGTTGTACCACTCGTTTATCCTACACTAAGATCAGACTCACCTACATTCCTCCGTGCACTTTCTTCCAAGTGCCTATCCAAGAGTCTCCCAAGTATCCCTCACGTATTTGACTCTACACCCACCTCTGTGTGAAAAAAAACCTATCGCTGACATCTCCCCTAAACATTCCTTTAATTACCTTAAATTATGATCTCTGGTGATGGACATTCTGCCCTGGTGAAAAGTCTCTGGCTACTCACTCTCTCTTTGCCTCTCATTACCTTTCACACCTCTATCAAGTCATCTCTCATTCTTCTTAATGCAAATGAGAAAAGCTCTAGCTCCCTCAACTTTTCTTCATAAGACCTGCCCTCCAGTCCAGTCAGCATTCTGGTAAATCTGCGCTGCACCCTTTCTAAAGCTTCCACATCCTTCCGATAATGGGGTGACCAGAGGTGAACAAAATACACCAGGTGCGGTCTAACCAGGGCTCTAAGGAGCCACACGGCTCTAAGCATAACCACACGGCTCTTAAAGTCCATCTCCCTTCTAATGAGAGCTAAAATACCATTCGCCCCTTTAACAACCCTATCAATTTAGGTAGCAACTTTGAGGGATCCATGGACATGAACGCCAAAATCCCTCTGTTCTTCAACACTGCCAAGAAACCTGCCTATAACCCTATATTCTGAAAATTTGAGTTTTCAAAGGGAATTACTTCACGCTTTTCCAGCTTGAATTCCAACTGCCACATCTTAGCCCAGCTCTGCATTAACTCAATGTCCTGTTGCAACTTACAAAAGCCCTGCAACAACCCTGTACCACTTTACAAACTTTCGTGTCAACGGCAAACTTACTAACCCACTCTTCCACTTCCTCATCCAAGTCAGTTATAAAAATCATAAAGAGAAGAGGTCCCAGAACTGATCCCTGCGGGACGCCACTGGTCGCTTTCAGTGATCTAGCTCCCCTAACTCTCTGTGCAAGAGAGTTCCTGACATTCACTATCCTCTGTTTGAAGAAATCATTCTCTGCTTCTATACCATGACCTATTGATATGAACAAAAGAAGAAACACAAGGGATTGCACAGAGAGACTGGCCCTAAACTCAAGGAAGTATTAGACATCAAGGAGTCTGAGGAAAATCGCACTTAAAGAGAATTGATTACGGTCTCTATACTGTTTGAAATCATTCACAGTTCAAGGAAAGATGTTTATCATCTGTGGACATCAATCATCTCAGCCGTGGGCCATCACTGCAAGAGATTCTCAGCGTAGCCCCCTCAGCCCAGGCATCCCCAAATTGTCATCATAGAATCCTTACAGCGTGGAAGGAGGCCATTCAGCCAATTGAGTCCTAACTGAGCAGAGTTGGGGATATTCACTGACGTTTACATAATTTTCAGAACAAGGCGACTCTCCTCAACTCTTGAAGCAGTCTGCGTCCATGTGCAACAAGAACTGGACACCATTCAAGATCGTGCTGTTAAAGTCTGGGTAAAATTCATGTAACAGCACTGCTAGACACTGTACATTTCCACAGTAAAAGATGCAGCTCATTCGGCACCTCAATCTGTGATCACAAGAATGTGTGGAAGTCTTTCAACCCATCAAACTATTGGACAAGATCAGTGATAGCTCATTCAGTCCCTCCTGCCATATACACAGTAAGAGAAGGAATATCCTCGCTCCCTCACTTACATGGGATCAGAAAGAGAGTGTTTTGCACCTGGAGTTACTTACTGAGGGACAGAAAGCGATTAATCAGGTTCTCAGGTCACTAACCCAGGAATAGGAAGATGTCAGAGATGCTTCAACTTCACAAACAAATGGAGCAGGGACTAAACAGATAGACTGCACCATCTTGTTCCTCGTGGCTTAATTACTCATAGTACATATGAGTAACTTTAAAAAGATTTTCTGGCAGTAGGAATGAAACCAACTTTTTTAACCATTCACCAAGGTGTTTGCATCTCCAAGATAGTCGTCCCATGGTCTCCATGGAGGTCAGCAGGTGGTGCGGAATTGTTAACTCTTTCGGATTGATGGTATTGTGACTGCTGACAGGATTGTGTCCAAAGCGACATTAAATTCAGTGTCACACAGTAACTGTGCATTAAAATGTCAGAGTTCATTCAGAGCCTGTACCTCTCTGTCAATGGACATGAGGGTTCTGCACAGGCATGTAAACTATCGGGAGTCAATCATCCAGTTAAAAATACAGAATTTTCAGCTGTTTGGGATGTAATGAGTATTCGTCTATAGCCATCAAGTTTCAACTTCTTATCCTCTCACAGGGCTACAGATTAAACACAGAGTTATGCCCTCTCTCCGCATGGTGCCATCATGCCAGGGTTTAGTCCGTTGTAACTCCTTTGCATTGTCTTGGTAACAAATAGATCATTATTGATAAAGCTGACCAAATGTGTACACAATGCAATAAAATACTCTCTCAACAAAACACACCATTAGGAAAGATATACTAACTCTGGTACTTCAATCATTTTGTACGAAGAGCCACGTATCATTTACTTCCTGCCCCGCATGAATTCTGTTACTGATTTATAACCAAGGACATTCAGATCCTTTTCAACAACAGAACTTCCCAACCTCTCACCATTTAATAAATATAAGTGAGAACCATAATATTTGTTGTGCCAATCTGAATCATTTTATACGAAGCGAACAGCTATTTCCCAAGCACTGATCCTTCTGATACCCCACAAGACTTCCACCCAGAGAAAAACACTACTCTCTTCATTTTGCCCATTATCCAATTTTTGATCCATTTGGTGTATTCCAACCCGACCTACCCATGGACTCTAACATTCCCCACTCACCAGTATTCAACCGTGTCAAACTTTTTGTGAAAATTCAATCACTCTACTCTCATTGATTCTCAGTTGTCGACGTCACAATGGACAATCTGCACCAACTCCAGCAAGTTTATCAGAGATAATTTCCCTTTCCTGAATCTAGGCTGACTCTACCAAATCATATTATTAATCTTGAAATGTCTAGTTGTCACGTTCCTTATAAAATGTCACAATGTGTTTCTCACAGCTGATGTAAAGCTATTTATTTTCTTGTTTGCCCTCTCCATCCTGTTTTAAATATTTAGTTAAAAATCAAACAACACCAGGTTATAGTCCCATCAGGTTTAATTGGAAGCACATTAGCTTTCGGAGTGTCGTTCCTTCATCAGGTGGTTGTGGAGGGCTCAATCCTAACACAGAATTTATAGCAAAAATGTACAGTGTGATGTAACTGAAATTATAAATTGAAATATTGACTGTCTGTTAAGCCTTTCATCTATTAGAATACCGTGATAGTTTCACTTCTCTCATGCGTAAATCACAAAAATGTTTTTAAGAAGTTGCATTGTCTGTTTAGCTGTTAATTTTGGTGATAGCGAGACAATATGTTGAAGGTGTTGGTTCCCTGTGTTCTCTCTCTTTGCCATGATATTTAGGGGGTCACCATATGTTTGGGTCTCTCTGAATGGACGCAGCAGCTGAAAACACAAACCCGAAAAAAAAGCGTCCATAGAACCTCTCTTTACTCTGTAAAGACAGGAGCAAGTCAAATCCTAACACACACGGTGCACCCATTTCGTGTTGAAAATGTTTCTCTTCTTGTCAGAAAAAGCCGTTACATCTCTGTACAGTCCCACACTCACAGTCCCTCTCTCCAGAGAAGCAGGCGACAATGTAAATTTACCTTTCTCTGTATCTCAGCAACTAGAATGGCAGCACTTGTATTGCAGATGGAGTAGATCACCACACTTAGAAAAGAAGAGCAGAGGGAATATAACTCAATTTAAACAGGGACATATCAAAATTAACATGATATTCAGGAATATGTGAAAAGGGGAAATCTGAGAATAAGCTCCCATTTTATTTTCCTTCTGGTTCATCATCAGCAGTGTTCGCTTTTCATTTCTCTCTCTCTCGCTCTCTTTCTAACTCTCTCTCTTCTCTCTCTCAGCCGTCCATCCCAGATAGAAATAATGTTATTTCCCAGTTGCCTTCAGTTGTGATGTCGTGTCACTAGATTCGACACTTCATCTGTTTTTTCTCCTGACAGACGCTGCCATACTTGCTGTGATTCTCCAACGTTTTCAGACACTGGAGAATTTTATTTCAGATCTCCATCATTTACAGTCCGTTGGTTTATTTCACCTTTAATCCTGTTGTTTCACGGATTGTCAGCATCACTGGCAAGGGCAGCATGTGTCATCCATCACTAATTGTCTTTGACTGCAAGACCATTTGTCAAGACAATATGGAGCTGATCTTTTTTTGTCACACGTAGTTTCTTTACCAAAGGCTATCAGTTAAGTAATAAAAGAAATCCTAATTGTTTATGGTTGTCGTTTGTAAAATGAAGTTTCATTCCAATTGTTGCCATTCAAATGTAAGTTCTAACATCGGCTGTGGTAGGATTTGAAACAATGTTTTTAAAGCCATAACTTGTGCCTGTGAATTGCATCCGAATTACATGGCCAGTGACATTATTACTCTGATATGAGGTCCCTATTATGAAATAACTGGAGAGACAAGAAAAGGTTTGTGGTCAAAATATTTGTAACTGGGAGAGTGGTCAGAAAAGAACTGGAGCCGTAAAATATGAAGTTATGAAGGAGGCAGATGATGGCTAATTCAGCAACAACACTGAGGTAGAATTGGAGACTGGGGATATTATAAAGATAGGTGTAGGCAGGTTTGATGACAGAGAGAACATAGAGTCATAAAACAGTTCAGGGCAAAAGGGATACTCAACGGTCTGAAGTGTAATGTTCCTTCTTAGATGTTTATGGGTGAGGAGTCTGATATTGATGTACATGAAGTGGAGTTTGTGACTGAAACTGAAGATAACATTTTATGCATTTTTAATATATAAGTAATCGAAATAGCAATAACCTTCACCATTGTTTATAGAATGGGCAGAAATTGGCTTACCAGGAACACCAATAATAGCAAGGATGGGATAAACCCAAGCTTGAATAATCCTCAGTACGGCTTCTATCCCCAACTCTATCCATGCCCAATCCTGAGAAAGCCAGAAAAGACCCGCAGATAAACTCCTGCCCATTGTTAGAACATTCCAGTTGAATACTCTCAGATTCTGACCCATTGTTGGAACATTCCAGTCTAATGTTCTTTGATTCTGATCCATTGTTGTAACATTCCAGTCTAATGTTCTCAGATTCTGATCCATTGTTGGAACATTCCAGTCTATTGTTCTAAGATTGTCTTCCTCTCCCTTTCTCTGTAACTGCTGATCCCAATCATCTTGAGGATGACACTGCCGCTGATACTTGGTCACAATAGGTTGAAGAAAGCCCCTTATTAATAGAAGAGGACAGCCTCCAGGGACACACTTAGGATCCATGAAGACTGACATCAATCACAGTCACCGAACAAACAGCTCAATCTAACCCCTTTCAAAACAACCATGTCAAATGACAATAATACTTGGTCTTCCTGAGATGCTGACATCGCTGACTTTCGGGCTAATGGCACGTCACAAATTGTAAAGTTAGAGGTGAGGCAGAGAGATGATGCTTTCTCTTCACTAGGTCAGTGATTCTCCTTTCTTTTGGCAGGGTCGGAATTGCTGGGCTCCTGAGGCTGTGTCTGATTACCAGGTCTGCTGCATCCTTTGGCTTTATTTATTTCTATTTAACTTTGACATTTAACTTACCAACATTGCATGACTTAGGTGGGATTAGGCATTTTTGATAGACCTACTTCAGTTGTATAGCCGGTGTAGATACAATCATTCCTTGTTGTCCTTGCAGCCGCGGCCTTGTCCTGTCGAGTGATGGTCAAACTCTCACAGAACCAGGATTCTTAGTTTTTCCTTTCACCAGTTATTGCTGGGGTCTCAGCAGGGGTGGAAGGCAGAAGATGTCTTCCGGCTGCTACACACTCTGAGATTTCTCTCAGAATTGGCTTTGGATGTTCATTCCTCCTGGATTGGAGAACTGCAGGTCAGCCAACATGTTTCCTGAATTGCTTTTTGGACAAATGTGTTTCTAGGATATTACGATATTGGAGCAGTTACTGTTTAGTAATTAAATAACCTATTAATCTGTTAAGTTTTCCAATAAATTAAGTTATTCCAAGTTACGCATTTTTGTTATTTTTTGGTCTACAGTGTTTGAATAAATTGCCTTTTGCTTAATGTCAAATATTTTGACCAAACGAATTGCACCTGAAACACAGCACCTCACAATTACCTTTAAAATAAGAAAACGTTCAGGTCGATACGACCTTCGTCATATATTATGAGAGGGGTCTGTTCGGGTCCATAACAAGAAGGACAGATATTCATGTTTTAATTGAATAATTATTTAATGGACAATAAGTTTCAGGAACACGGAGTTTGACAGTGGAATGCGCTGATCTGGATGATTGATAACTCTATCAGGAATTATATCACATACACAATCCACACCACAGTTCCAGCTCAGATACGTATAAGACCAGATGAGATATCTGCTCAGCACGGAGCACTGTGCAGACCAGGCTCAGTACAACTCAGCAACCTGTCCAGGATGGAACACTGTGCAGCTCTCAGTAATCAACTAGCTATCTGTCCAACATGGGGAGCAGTACAGACCACACCGGTGCATTGATTAAGAAGCCTGGACAAAACGGTCTGCCCAGCATGGGTGATATGTAGCCCACACCAGAGTCTTCCTCTATAAACGCGGACAAGGTATCATGTTCAGTGTGAGGAGCTGTATTGTGAATCGCAGTGAATTCATCTGTTGCCCTCCCACCATGCAGAGCTGTGTGCACCACCCCAGTGCATTATTCAGTAACACTGTGTTAGATCCCTATCCAGTGTGGAGAAACTGGAAGACCATGCTGGAGGTGACAGGATATGCAGCTCCCGTCCATTTACAGATCCATACATCCGTTGTGCAATGACAAGGGGTGTTGTGGGTGTGTAAATCAGTGCCAGAGAGTGATGATAGAGGAACTAGTTAAAATACCTACAAACAAATGCATTTTGTGAAAAAGAGAAAGGGAGATTGAGAGACAACTTCATTGCAGATCACAGGTTTCAGAATGCTGAAATGAAGATATTTCGAGAGCACCCTCCATCATTCTCAGGAATGATGGGTTTTTGGGACATTGGTGTCAGTTCAGATGATGGAGAAATTTGGATAAGCATTTGTTCTGCAGCTTTGTAACGGGGAGTGAGGTCAGCAGAGTGTATGACTCATTGGGCTGAATCTAACAATAGTTTGTCTCAGTGCCATTTTCATTGAGTGTGACAGAGGGATTGTCTGGCCGCGGCTGAGCTAGTTTCCTGGTGTTATCTTATGGAACTCAGCTCATTAACTATCCGCTCCACTCCACGGTGTCCCTTTGATTCAAGACGAGCCCGATTCTCCCACTCATCATGGCTGGAAGTACTCACCATCGCCCCGATGTGGCTGGAACTTCCATGATCCCTGGCACTGCTGCCATCATTAAAAGGCCAATGGGCACACGGTTGAGCTTTCTCAGTTTGGAGCTACTCTGCACAGTTTACCCCGAGCATGGCAGATAAGGGACAATTCCACCACGGTTTGTCGACAGGGGCACGGAGGTTCTGGTGGATGGGCTAGTACAGAGAGGGGCCATTCTCTTCCCAGAGGACGACACAGCACCAGACCCACTTAGCATGCTCTGAGCACACCACCCAGCTCCGTGCAATATCTGCGATCTGATTAAATGTCCAGTAATATAGGAAAAAAACATCAATGACCTCCCTGCTCTGTCAGGATAAGGGTCATCATATTCTCTCTGCTCTCTCACATTCTCTGTATATCTGTTATAGTACCTACCCCCGAACAAGGCTCATGATCCAACACTCCCTTTACTGCATGCAGCACCTTCTCTCTCTCTCTCCTCCCCCCTCACCTTTGCAATACCCCCACACAGCGATAGAATGTTCTGAAGCATGCCAATTATGGAATGTTCCAGACAATGTTCCAAGTAATTCCAATTTTCAGAAAAAAATGTCAGTGCCCCAGTATGTAATACGTAAGGGAGTAGAGATGAATATTTGTAAAATCACATACCATTCAAATCCATCATGAGACCATTCAACCAATTAAACGTGCTCTCCTATTAATAAGATCGGGGGTGATATGTTTGCGCTCTGAGCTCCATGTTAGAGGAGCTTCAGACATTCAACCCCTTGGGTTTATGTCACTGACAAGGCGACACTCAAGACCTTTTACCCCAGTTTTCTTCAAGCACTTGTTTGAGGCCATTTCCCATGGGGGACAGACTCTCCTAACAATATATTCCACCAGCTTTATAAGTCTGTGCAATGGTAAGCACACTTTACACAGACCAATAAAAAAATATACTCTCATTTTATGGTTATCAATATCAAATTACAATTAATAATTCTGGTTATTTCACTTGCCTCACCTTATCGTATTCAGCCAAAGACAGCTTCTAAACACGTTTTGCATTATAAAATACAAATCATAGCAAAGAACATTTTTATCCTCAGCCATTATCGTGACCGTTCTCTGAATTGTACCGTTTTCCTTGTTGTGAAAATTTCTATTGCCCTTTGTCTGTGACTTTTTTCTGTATATAGCAGTGACACAGTCTCCCATGCAGTTTGCTGGACGGCTGGTTTGTGATGCACAGGGAATCCAACAGCCAAGGTTCAATTCCCCACCCTGACAGAGGTTACCATGAAGGGGACGCTCTCTCATCATCTCCCCATCACCCGAAGTGTGGTAACCCTCAGCGTAAACCACCACGAGTGGTATCTCTCTCTATTGACAGAGCAGCCCCATGGTCTTTGGAACTGTATTCTATCACTGTTAACATTTTAAAATGTTATCCATGTCATCATTTTGTTTTGCCTTATATTCCTGGATGTTGTGGAGCAATGTTATTTTGTACCACTGTCAGCATTACTCGCACAATGTACATTCCTGCCCATTCCCCAAAAATCCATTACTCCGTCGTTATTTTTAAACCTTGGGGTCTGTGTCTCAAAAAATATTCAATATCTCTGCCTCCAATGATCTGCAAAAACATTAACAAAGGATCAAAACCAAAATTAACGTCATATCTGTGTGTCCTTACCTTAGAAAGGATATAATTACATTGGAAGCAGTTCAGAGATGTTTCACTTCACTGCGATGAAGAGCTTTTATTATGGAGGCTTTAACAGGTTACTCTTGGAATGAGACATGATTTGATTTAAACAAAACCTTGAGGACAGTGGATCAGGTAAATACAAACTGGAAATGTTTATAGTCCAAACTTGTGTCATTTTCGTCGAACTTCGACAATGTTGAAGCATGACTTCTGCCCATCGAGTCCACACTGACCCACCGAAAAGCATCCCAGATAGCCCTGCCCCCTCCACGTAACCCAGCTTTTCCCATGACTAACCCAACTAACCTACACATCCCTGAGCACTATGGGCAAACTGGCATGGTCGATCCATGGCCGTTGCACATCTTTAGATTGTGGGGGGAAACGGGAGCACTGGGAGGAAACCCACACAGACACGGGGTGAATGTTTAAACTCCACATAGACGGTCATCCAAGGTTGGAATTAAGGTCAGCTGCTTGGTGATGTGAAGCATCAGTGCTGAACACTGATCCACCATGCTCCTCTGTGGCTTAAGAAAAAAACTGTCTGACTTCTTCCCGTCACTGAACCTGACGAAGTCTGAGACCTTTATCATCGGCCATATCCTCAACCTGGTTACATTTAAAGTTTGTTGTGAGTAATGGATGAATGGGACTAGAAAGGGAAACTGTTGACACCCTCCAACCTCAGTCAGAACCAGAATGAGGAGAAATTCACAAAGTGAGATTTCATTACAGTGGGAATTCTCTTTCCCAGAAGTTTGATGGCTGAATATATTATATCGATGCTGGATTCGTCTGCTTTTCCGCAGACAAGTGAATCAGGGATAATGGTTCATGGAGGGAAAAGAGCAGCTGGGAATACAATGAGATAAGCCATGTCCTTATTTACTGGTGGAGTAGTATCAAAGGATCGAAAGGCCCAATCGTGTCTGTTAGCCCTATGTTCTGATGTTCCATTCAGCCCTTCTGACCTGCTATACAGGGGCAGATCGAGGCCACTCCGATGGTTAGGTGTAGTTTCAGAAAAGTACTTGGAAAATCCAGGCTAAGTCAGGAAGTGACCCCCACCCCCAATCCCTGTTTCCAGGCTTCCCCTCTCTGTAACTTCTGCTCCCCACTTGGGTTATGTTACAGACCCAGATTCGTTGTCGACACAGACCCCATAACCCACCCAAGGTTAACTCAAAAAGATCCTTGACTCTCCCTGAATGCAACATTGTACAACTTCCAGGAAAATAACCAGTTACTTTCCAAAAGCATAACATAGGATCGAAAGAAATAGGAACAGGAGTAGTCTATTCGGCCCCTCAAGCCTGCACTGTCATTCAATAAGAAGATGGCTGATCTACTCCAGGACTCAACTCCATTTTCCTGCTAACCCCTTGTATCCTTCAACTCGCTGATATGTCAAAAACCGTTCCATTCCGTCTGTAAATACATCCAGATATTCACTACCTTCAGAAAGAAGACATTTTTTGCATCTCAGTTTGAATTCGGTATCCATTATTCTGTACCAATAATCCCCGAATTCAAGACTCCAGCCAAGAGTGGACCCATATTCTCTGCATTTACCTTTCAGACTTCTCTGTATTTTGTAAGTTTCATTAACGTCACCCTCATTCATTTCAGCCACAATGAATAATCGCCTCACCGATTTAGATGTACTCAATAATTCAACCTTTTCATCCCGCCTAATGAACCAACCTCGTTACTTGCTTCATCAGCAAGCTGGCTTTATGTTTCATACACAGAAGCACTCCAATCCCTTTGAACTGCTCCTTTTTTGGGAGTCATTTTCATTAAATAACAGCCTGTTTTTTGGTTCTCAGTGTCATCCACAAACTCGGATGTATACTGCACTCAGCTTCCACCGTCAAGCTATCAGTATAGATGGTCAATAACCGATGCCATCGGACTGATATTTGTGGTACTCCAGTTGATACATTTTATCATAAAGATCTATTAATCCTTAGTCTCCAATTTTGATGTGTGAGCCAATCGTTATTCCATCGAACATATTATCCGTCATATTATGAGCTCCTGTATTGTGTAAGAACCTTTATTTTGTGATACGCTATGGAAAATCTTTGGAAAGTCTCGTGTCTACCAGTTCCCTTTCATCAAATCCGTTTGTTACATTCTCGGGGTATCCAGATAAATAGTGCATGATTTTTTATAGATCCCCTTTCATAAAACCATCATGATTCTGCGTGAAGCATTTCTAAATGCCCTGCAATTCCCTCTTTAATAACAGACTCTCGTAGATTCCCAGCAATAATGGTGAAGCGAAATGGTTCCTGCGTTCAGTCTCGCTCCTTTCTTGGTGACAGGCACCACATGGGAGGTACTCCAGTTTCGCTGGAACACTCCTGTGATCCAGAGAGTTATGGAATATTTTGCACAGTGCCACCAGTCACTCTGTAACCACTTCCTTTAAAATCAGCTATGCATTTCTGCTGACCTGTCCACCCCTTACACTTCTATATTTGTTAAAAAATACCTTGTTCCTTTTGTTAGAACTTCCCTACTAATACCATTTTGCTTATAGCATTGAAATATTTACAGTACCTCACCTTGTCAGGACTAATGGAGAATATTGGTGTAAATTATCTGCAAATTCCCTCTGGGAAATTACCCCGTCAAACCCTCCAGATATCCTCAATATACTTTCCTGACTTCATTTCCACAAAAAATCAAAAACTCATCCTGATTTTTTGTTATAAACACAGAAAATCTCTTGCTGCTTGTTTTTATATTTATCGCCAATGCACTTACATCATATCTATTATTTCTTTTCCCTCACTTTCTAGATTCATACAGACATAACACCCACAAACAGACCCAACGTCGATTTCGCTGCTCCTTGGATGCTGCCTGAACTGCTGTGCTCTTCCAGCACCACTAACCCAGAATCTGGTTTCCAGCATCTGCAGTTTTTACCTTGTTGATTTTAACCTTACTGCGAATCCTCTTGTAAGGATGCCTGCCTTGAAGAAGTTTTCCTCCTCTCTCTACAAGAATCTCAGGGAGTCCCTCTCCCACTGCAACTCCCAGGTCATTTACTCGATGCTACTTTCTCCCCACCCCCACCCTCCTCTAGCTTATCTCTCCACGCTTCAGGCTCTCTGTCTTTATTCCTGATGAAGGGCTTTTGCCTGAAACGTCGATTTCTCTGCTCCTTGGATGCTGCCTGAACTGCTGTGCTCTTCCAACACCCACTAATACAGAATTTGGTTTCCAGCATTTGCAGTCATTGTTTTTACCCCTTTGGTCCAACTTGTCAATTCTGACCAGATTTTCCACACTAAACTAGTTCCACCTGCATGCATTTGGCCCAAATGCCTCTGTACGTTTCCCATTAATATGTTTGTTCAAATGTATTTTCAATATTGTAGCTGTATCTACCACTTTTCCTCTGGCAGTTCATTCCATGCACATCCGCATGAAAAAGTTGCTTCTTCGTCCCTTTGAAATCTTCCCTTTCACCTTAAAGCTGTGTCCTCCATGTTTGAAATTCACTATCCTGTCGAAAAGACGTTGGCTATGCGACCTACCATGTCTCTGATGATTTTATACAATTCTATAATTTCACACTTCAACCTCCTACACTCCATCTGATATTACCTTCAAGACCAAGCATTTAAAAATAATCACTGCAAATTTGTAACATCATTAAAAGCGAATGGTAAACAACACTCAGCCCCAAACTTCATACTGTGATTTGCTTTTCTCCATATTACATTACTAAGGCAGCATGAAACTCTTACTAGTGCCAATAAGAAGTCAAACACCTGAATTTCTTTGTCTGAAGGGGGCGAAGGTCTCTACCGTGAAAACGTATCTCTGCCCAAATCTATATAATGCCACATAGTCAACATTCTTCCTCCTGGTCTCCCTATTTGGTTATACCTACTTTAGCTTGCACTCAGCAGAGAGAAACCCTTTCCCCAACTCACAACTTAATTTAAAACCATTTTACATAATCTTCTCGTTCACCACTGGTAAAAGCCCGATTTATCTTTTTACACACATTCTTTGCACTGTCATCCATCCCCCACCTCTGACAAGGGAATATAAAACCCATTTTCCAATCATTTGAAATTCTGAACAAGTGTCACAATGGACTTGAAACGCTAACTCTGTTTCTATGTCTCTCCAAATGCTGCCAGTTCTGCTGAGTTTCTCCAGACTAGGCACAACACTAATTTTCGATTCAACAAACTATGGATACTGGAAATAAAAATACAAAATGTGCTGTAGGATCTGGGAACTTTGTAGAAGGGACACTTGAACGAAAGATTAACTCTGCATTCACTCCAGAATATGCTGCCAGACCTGCATAGTTTGTTCAGCAATTTCTGTTTTTGAACAAGTGCCAAAATTGTGTGTCAAAGCTGCTCATACGCCCTGTTCAGCGTGGACTTCCATACACAAGGAAGTGAACGATAACACAAGGTGCACAAATTCCTTGATTCCATAAGTTTGGCATCACTGATACTATAGAGTCTTAATCATGGTCAGGGAGAGAACCAGAGGGAAACACATTCACTTCAAACACAGAATATGTCATTGTGGGAAAGTAAAAGATTCAGATGAATATGTTAAAGTGTTTGAGTTCTGTAACAAATTGGAGGCGTGACACCCGAAAGAAACCTCAGCACAATGAGGATATGAAAATGGAAGTGTTACCACATCAGAAACCAGGTTAGGTCACTGAGTACAGGGCTGATGGGTGAATGGGTCTCGATCTGAACTGCGGGACGATCAGGAGAATGCAATCGCAGATATTGCAGTTCAAACTGGTCCTAGTATGTGATGCTGTAGACAACAGCAAAAGCAGAAGCAGCATTGTAGTCAATCACAATCTGCAACTGTTCACCAATGATAATCCACCAGCCTAATGTCTTATGGCCTTATGGTCTACCATGAGCATCAAGGTGGTCTATGGTTCAGTGACGATTGTGGCGTGAACGTGCCAGAGTCAGAATCATGTGCATCTAAATGTAATGATAACCTATTAAAGCTACCACATTTGACGAGTTGGATTCCAAACATCAGGGCTAATATCTGGGAGAGACGGAGATATTATCCCAAGACTAACAGATCAGATCTAAGATTTGCAGTCGTGCCACATCCAGTCATAAATATCAACGGACCATTAAAAAAAATCTTGGAGGAGAGGATTCCAGATATACCACCATCCTAAATAATGGAACAACTCTGCACATCATTGTAAAGGACAACAATGCAGTGTATGCACCATACTCAGCGAGAAGTGTTGCTTGGATGATGCAGATCATCCTTACTATGACGCCCATAGAATCACAGATGCCAGTCTTCAATCAATTCGATTCGCTGCATGTGACATGAAGAAACAGTTGAACACAGTAGATATAACAAAGGCAATGGACCATGACACCATTCCTGCAATAGGACTGACGACTTGTGCTGCACAACAAGCCGTGTCCCTGGGGAAGTTGTTTCATTCCAGCTCCAGCTCTGATATCTCCCTGGCAATGCGGAAAATTAGTCAAGTATGTCCAGTCTGCTAAAAGGAGAATAATTACAATCTGACAAATTACCACGCCCTCAGTCCCATCTGGTACTCAAATTGGTGGGAGTTCTTTCTGACAGAGGTGTCAAGCAGCACAGAAATAACCTGCTCAGTGCGGTTTCTGATATGTTCCCATGTGGAGATGTTGCAGCTGTGAAAATGTCACAGGTTTACTAATCCAGACCAGGCTAATGCCCTTGTAGCTGGTGGAAGTTAAAATAATTAATAACATATAAATATCTAAAATCTGGTGTCAGCAATGGTGACCCTAAAGCCATTGTGGATTGTAACATATATTTCTTTCCCCAATGTACTTTCAAGTAATGAATCTCCTGTGCTTTCGTGGTCTGGCTTAAAAGTGACTCCAGACGCACAGATTTGTGATAAACTCTTCAATGGTCTCTGAAACGGCCAAGCAAGACACTCAATTGTATCAAACTGCTTTGAAGGGTAAAGTCGGACTCAATACCCTGCACTAGGCTCGGTATCGGAAAAGGGAACGGGTGACACAGTCCTGTCGACCCTGAAGAGATTTCCTTCCGAACGTGTAAGAGTTATTGACAACATTTACAGAGCTTTCCAATAGACTGCACAGAAACATCAGGAAAGGGCATTCAACACATTGAGTCTTCTCCATTCTAGCTAATGGAGAAAATTTCTTCAGTGCAGTTTTCCTCACAGTGTTTTGTATCCCTTAATATGCTTAAATATCGTGAACTATGTAATAAGAAGTGCTGTCGTCATCACTGTTGTCCATCAATTTTGCTCCTCCAATCAATATACAGGCCGTTCTGTGATGACACATACCTATTAAGCATGATTTGGCTGCAATGTCGTTCAAGAATTGTATGTTTTTCTTAAAAAATAAAGCAAGTTCCTGTTCACTGTTCGCAATTCCATCCCCAACATTGGGTGAACAGCAAAACCCAAGCTTGTGATCTTCTACCTGCAGAATGCACACTCAGTGTGTTCAGCTAAAACAGGGATGCAATCCGCTCTGCAAGCCTTGAAAATGATCCTCACACTGGGTTTGTAGGCTACATTTCGAAGAAACATCATTTTAAACTGGGGGAGAATTTTGGGGAGAACTGGAATTCCACGGCAACATCATGTGGTCAGTCAGCCCCGAAAACATCTGATGAAGTGCATCGCGAAAGGTACAGCGCTGTAGTCAGTGGCTGTAGTGTTGAAGTGTTACATGTAAAACACTATTTCATTGCAATATATGTTTTAAAGATTAACTTAGACTGTGCTCGTGTGTGTTAGACCAGCTTTCATTTTTGGTTATTACTGACATTTCAGGGATCGCCCCTTAACCTCTTCTTTCCCATAGACCCCGGAATTTATATTGCACCATCATCAAACTGCTCCAAGATTTGGAACGATAAAACTGACAGAAAATTCGTTGCCGGACAAGGGAACGGGAAACACAGGACTATGACATTGCAGAGGTCTCCTTCTGAACATCTGAGAGCCTGTGACATCTGTACTCCAGCTGTCTGCTGATCCTGTTAGTGTCCAGAAATCTTTATTTATATTTAATGTCCTGGTTTCCACAGCCTTATGTGGGAGAGAACTCCCAGGTTCGCCAGTCTCTGAGCACAGACATTTATTCTCATCTCAATGCAGAGTGACCTGCCTGTATCTAATACTGTGATCCCTTGTTTTAGACAACCCAGTCAGGGGAATTACTAGCCCTGCTTCTAATCTGTCTCGCCCAGTCAGAGTTTTATATACTTCTCTCAGATCTCCACTCATTTTCTTAAAGCCCACTGAATACAGGCCCAATCGCCCAAACTCTGCTCCCACAACAAGCCTGTCATTCCAGGGATCAGTCAGGTCATCCTTCGCTGCTCTCCCTCAATGTCAGGTTTGTCCTTTATGAAGTAAGGAGACAAAAACTGCACACAATACTGCACAATATTCAAGATGGGGTTTCACCAAGGCCCTGTATAGCTGCAGTAAGACACCCTTACTCCTGGACTCAAATCCCCCTGGAATGAAGGTCAACACACCATTTATGTTCCTACCTGCTTTCTGTTCCTGCAATAATGCTTTTAGTGAATGGTGTGGAGGGAGATCCAAACCCTTTTCAATGTTACAGCTCCCCACTTGGTGGCTCTATTTATCACTGGTCAGCGTGGCGAAGCCATTCCCAGTATTGACTGCTTGCGTCAGAACGCACTGCCTTGCGGATGTCTGCGCAGAACGAAACAAAAATGCAGCATAAGTTCCTTTATAAATCGATATTTTTTTAACCAATCCCTTTTCAAATGGTAGGTTGCCATCCTGTTTTCCCACCAAAGGGCACGACGTCACATCTACCCCCATTGCTCTCCGTTTGCCATGTATTTGTCTATTCACTTCACTTGTCTCAATCACCTTGGAGCTTTTTTACATCCTGCTCAACGACTCACAATCCGACATCGACATTTAGTGCCATCAGCAGAATTGGTAAAATGGCATTTGATTCCCACAACTAAACGTTTGGTGTTTATTGGGAATAGCTGAGACCCAAGCCCCGATTCCTGCTATACCCCCAAGCTTTCCACTCGAAAAAACATTGTTTTATTCCTATTCGTTGTGTCATGTCAGCTCACCCATTCTAAATTATGTCCACATATTAACCCCAGTCTCGTAAGATTTGAATTTGTATGGTAGGCTGGAGCTTTATCACCTATTTTCCTAAAAATCCAGTCATATTGTATTGATTGCTTCCCCATAATTTTGCTCAGTCAGTGTCTCAAATATGATTCCCTTTTCATAAATCTCTATTGACTTTGTCTCTGCCCATTACTTTCAGTTCCAATACTTCCTCTAAAACTGTTTAGTTGCCAATCCCATTCTATTTCGTTTCTTTCTCACCAGATTAAAGTTTCCTAGTATTTCTGGGAAGATTGTTTTTGTGATTTGATTTCTTCTGTGAAGACATAACTGAAATATTTGCTTCATAGTTCTGCCATTACCCTGTCCTCAATTCTCTGGTTTCAGCCTGTCAGGAAACTGCACCCTTTTCCCCTTAATTTTGCCACGTACATGTTTTTAGAACCAATTATAAATTCATTTTTATAACCCTTCTTGATATACTCTTCAGAAACTCATTAATTACGGCTTAAGGTGCTGAATGACTGACATTCCACAGCCATACGATCAAAGGAGCATAGACTCGGTCACCGTCACAAATATAACACCGTCGACATTAGTCCCACTTTCTGACCCACGACCCATAACTGGGAATTTTATGCCATTTCAAGTGCACAACCTTGAATCATTTCCTAACGGTTGTGAGGTTACCCGTGACAACTCCCCTCTCAGGAAGTGCATCCCAGGACCCACCACCAGCTGGGTTAAAAAAAATCCTCAAATTCTCACTAAACCTCAAACACTCGACTTAAAAAGTGAGCTCTCCTGTTCTTGACCCTTTGACTAAAAGGAACAACTGCTGTCTATCCACGCTCTCCATGACCCTCATAATCTTATCCTCCTGAATCACCTCCACCTTTTGCCTTCTCTGATCCAAAGTAAACAACCCGAGCTTATCCAGCCCCTCTCCATAGCTGATATGCTCCATCCCAGGGAACATCCTGGTGAATCTCCTCTGTACCCCCTCCAGTCCAATCATAATCTTCCTGTAATGTGGATCCCAGATTAACAAACGTTCTGCATAGCTATTATAATCTATGCCTCGATGAAAAAAGGCCATGTTTACAGTCGCTCTGCTTTATCAACTTGTGTGTTACCCTGTCCATACCCATTCATGGATGTGCGGAGCAGCAATCGCTGAGCTTCCTCGTGTGCTGCCATTCGTTTAGTACTACCCTTAATCATCACCTTTATTAGGGTTACGATCAGTCTGTCATTGATCTGCCCATCTGACGGTTCCATTTTCATCTTCCTGTAACTTTAGACCTTCCTCCTCATTTGCAACCAACTGGCTAATCTTTTTTAAGGTTACAAAATCACACCAGGTTATAATCCAACAGTTTTATTCAGAGGCACTAGTTTTTGATGCGCTGTTTCTTCATCAGGTGATAATGCACTTCGAAAGCTGCTGCTTCCAAATAAACCCTTTGGACTATAATCTTGTTCAAAGTTTGTGAGTAGCTCGGGTGCTCGTTGTTGTGGTTCTGTTCGCCGAGCTGGGAATTTGTGTTGCAGACGTTTCGTCCCCTGTCTAGGTGACATCCTCAGTGCTTGGAAGCCTCCTGTGAAGCGCTTCTGTGACCTGTCCTCCGGCATTTATAGTGGTTTGTCTCTGCCGCTTCCGGTTGTCAGTTCTAACTGTCCGTTGCAGTGGTCGGTATATTGGGTCAAGGTCAATGTGCTTATTGATTGAATCTGTGGATGAGTGCCAAGCCTCTAGGAACTTCCTGGCTGTTCTCTACTTGGCTTGTCCTATAATAATAGTGTTGTCCCAGTCGAACTCATGTTGCTTGTCATCTGCGTGTGTGGCTACAAAGGATAACTGGTCGTGTCGTTTCATGGCTCGTTGGTGTTCATGGATACGGATTGTTAGCTGTCTTCCTGTTTGTCCTATGTAGTGTTTTGTACAGTCCTTGCATGGGATGTTGTACACTACATTGGTTTTGCTCATGCTGGATATTGGGTCCTTTGTCCTGGTGAGATGTTGTCTGAGAGTGGCTGTTGGTTTGTATGCTGTTATGAGTCCTAGTGGTCGCAGTAGTCTGGCTGTCAGTTCAGAAATGCTCTTGATGTATGGTAGTGTGGCTAGTCCTTTGGGTTGCGGCATGTCCTCGTTCCGTTGGCTTTCCCTGAGGCATCTGTTGATGAAATTGCGCAGGTATCCATTTTTGGCAAATACATTGTATGGGTGTTCTTCTTCCTCGTTTTGCAGTTCTGGTGTACTGCAGTGTGTTGTGGCCCTTTTGAAAAGTGTCTTGATGCAGATTCTTTTGTGTATGTTGGGGTGGTTGCTTTTGTAGTTTATGACTTGGTCTGTGTGTGTGGCTTTCCTGTATACCTTTGTGGTGAATTCTCCGTTCGGTGTTCTCTGTACCATCACGTCCAGGAATGGGAGTTGCTTGTCCTTTTCTTCCTGTCTCGTGAATCGGATTCCTTTGAGTGTGGCATTGATGATCCGGTGTGTGTTCTCTATTGCTGTGTTTTTAATGATTGCAAAGGTGTCATCCACATATCTGACACAGAGTTTGGATTGAATTTGCGGTAAGATTGCATTACCGCTTCTGCTATGAGTCGAGAAATGTGTAAGCCGATGGCTGTGCCGTTAATTTGTTCATATATTTGGTTGTTGAATGTGAAGTGTGTTATGAGGCACAGGTCAGTAGCTTTAGTATACCGTCTTTGTTGATAGGTTTACTGTCCTGTTGTCTGTTCTGTATGTCCAGCAGGTTGGCGATTGTTAATCTGGCTAGGGTTTTGTCGATAGATGTGAACAATGCCATTAGATCGAATGCGACCATAGTTTCTTCCTTGTCTATGTGTATATTTCTGATGATGTCCAAGAATTCCTGTGTTGACTGTATAGAGTGTCTGGATCCGCTGATCAGGTGTTTCAGTTTCTGCTGTAGTTCTTTAGTCAGTTTGTGTGATGGTGTGGTCTGAGTGGGATGTCTGGTTTGTGCACTTTAGGTAGTCCATAGAATCTGGGGGTGCTGTTGCTTTCAGATTTCATTCTTTGTTCTATCAAGTAAGACGGCATACTCAAACTACTGGGCCTATGCCGCACAACACATTTTACATTCATCAACCAAATGTATGAACAAATCAACTTCACACCCATCGGCTCACACATCTCTCGACTCATAGCAGAAGCGGTAATGCAAAGATTAGAACAAACAATCTTACCGCAAATTCAACCCAAACTCTGGGTCAGATATGTGGATGACCCCTTTGTAATCATTAAAAACACAGAAATAGAAAACACACACCGGATTATCAACGCCACACTCACAGGAATCCGATTCACGAGAGAGGAAGAAAAGGATAACCAACTCCCATTCCCAGACGTGATGGTACAGAGAACACCAAACGGAGAATTCACCACATAGGTATACAGAAAAGCCACACAGACAGACTACGAAAGCAACCACCTCAACACACACAAAAGATGTTGCATCAAGACACTGCTCAAAAGGGCCAAAACACACTGCAGTACACCAGAACTGCAAAAAGAAGAAGATGAACACCTATACAATGTATTCGCCAAAAACGGATACCTGCGCAATTTCATCAACAGATGCCTCAGGGAAAGCCAACGGAACGGGGACATGCCGCAACCCCAAGGACTAGCCACATTACCATACATCAAGAGCATTTCTGAACTGACAGCCAGACTACTGCGACCACTAGGACTCATAACAGCATACAAACCAACAGCCACTCTCAGACAACTCACCAGAACGAAGGACCCGATACCCAGCATGAGCAAAACCAATGTAGTGTACAAAATCCAATGCAAGGACTGTACAAAATATTACATAGGGCAAACAGGAAGACAGCTAACGATCCGCATCCATGAACACCAACTAGCCACGAAACGACACGACCAGCTATCCTTAGTAGCCACACTCTCATATGACAAGCAACATGACTTCGACTGGGACAACACTACTATTATAGGACAAGCCAAACAGAGAACAGACAGGAAGTTCCTAGAGGCATGGCACTCATCCACAGATTCCATCAATAAGCACATTGACCTGGACTCAATATACCGACCACTACAGCGGACAGCTGGAACTGACAACCGGAAGCGGCAGAGACAAACCACTATAAATGCCAGAGAAAACATCACAGAAGCGCTTCACAGGAGGCTCCCAAGCACTGGGGATATCACCTAGACAGGGGACGAAACGTCTGCAACACAAATTCTCAGCTCGGCGAACAGAACCAGAACAACAATAATCTAGTATTATCTAACTTTTAACTTTGTCCAACCCAGTCCAACGTTGGCACATCCGAATTACCAATAACAAGGGCACAGCACTGTTCCCTGTGTTGCACTTTTGGACATCAATCTCCAGTCACACAAACAGCATGCTAACTCTATCTCCCTCTCCCTGTTGCCTCTCTGCGTACTCTCTGCCCCGTTCTCTCATCCCTGCCCTCTCCAACTCTGTACCCCTCTCTCTGTCCCCCCTCCCTCTGAACCCCTCTACCTCGACCTCTTTCCGTAACCCTCTCTCTGACATCCTCTATCTCCATCATTCTCTGTGCCCCTCTTTCTGTCGCCCTCTCTCTGTCTCCCCTCTCCCTCCCACCCGCCTCTCTCTGTTCATCTCTCTCTCTGCCTCCCTCTCTCTGTCTCCCCTCTCTGTCCCCCTATCTCTCTGCCCCCCTCGCTCTCTGCCCCCTCTCTTTCTGTCCCCCTCTCTCTCTGTCCCCCGTCCCCCTCTCTGTCTGTCCCCCTATCCCTGACCCCCTCTATCCCCCCACTCTCTGTCCCCTCTCTCTGTCACCCGTTCTCTGTCCTGCCTCTATCTGTCCACCCTCTCTGTCCCCTCTCTATCTGTCCCCCATCTCTGTCCTGCCTCTCTCTGTCCCCCTCCCTCACTGTCCCCCTCTCTCTCTGGCCCCCTCTCTCTGTCACCCAATCTCTGACCTCCTCTCTCTGTCCCCCTCTCTCTCCCACTCTGTACCCCTCTCTCTGTCCCTCACTCTCTGTCCCCCTCCCTCTGACCCACTCTATCGCCCCCACTTTCCGTCCCCTCTCTCTAACCCCCTCTATCTCCCTCACCCTCTGTGCCCCTATCTCTGTCGCCCTCTCCCTGCCCCTCTCTCCCTCCCACCCGTCTCACTCTGGCACCCCTCTCTCTCTGTCCCCCTCTCTGACTGTCCCCCTCTCTGTTCCCTCTCTCTCTGTCCCTCTCTCTCTGTACCTCTCTCTGTCCCTCTCTCTCTCTGCCCCCTCTCTCTGTCCCCCTCTCTCTGTCGCCCTGTCTCTACCCACTCTCTCTCTGCCCCCTCTCGCTCTGTCCCACTCTCACTGTCGCTCTCTCTCTCCCCCGCTCTCTGCCCATCCACTCTCTGTCGCGCTCTCTCTCTCTCTGTCCACCCCTCTCTCTGTCCCCCTCTCTCCCTCTGTCCATCCTTTCCCTGTCCCCCTCTCTCTGTCCACACTTTGTCTGCTCCCCTCTATCTCCCTCACTGTCTGCCCCCTTTCTCTCTGTCCCCCTTTGTCTTTCCCCCCATCTCTGTCCCCCTCTATCTGTCCCCCCGTCCCCCTCTTTCTGTCCCCCTCTCTCTGCCCCTCTCTCTATTCCTTATCTCTCTGTCCCCCCTCTCTCTGTCGCCCTCTCTGTCTCCCCTCTCCCTCCCACCCGCCTCTCTCTGTTCCGCTCTCTCTCTGCCTCCCTCTCTCTGTCCACCCTCTCTCTGCGCCCTCTCTCTCCCCCGCTCTCTGTCCCTCCTCTCTCTGTCGCCCTCTGTCTGTCCCCTCTCTGTCACCGTCTCTCTGTCCACCTCTCTCTGTCCACCCTCTCTCTGTCCCGCCCTCTCTCTACCACCCTCTCTGTCTGCCTCTCTCTGCCTCGTCTCTGTCACCGTCTCTCTGTCCTCTCCTCTCTCAGTCCCCCTCTCTCTGTCCCCTCTCTCTCCCCCACTCCATACCCCTCTCTCTGTCCCCCACTCTCTGTCCCCCTATTTATGACCCACTCTCTGACACCCTCTCTTTCCCCCACTCTCGATCCCGCTCTCCGACACCACTCCCTCTGACTCCCACTCTCTGTCCCCCTCTCTCTGTACCACTCTCTCTGACCACCTCTATCTACCCAACTCTCTGTCCCCCTCTCTCTGCCCCCTCTCTCTAAAGCCCTCTCTTTCCCCCTCTCTCTTCCCCAATTTGTACCCCCTCTCTGTCCCCCACTCTTTGTCCCCCTCTCTCTGTCGCACTCTCTCTGTTCCCCTCTCTCTCTGAAACCCTCTCACTGACGCCCCCTATTTCCCCCGCTCTCTGTCCCCCTCTCTCTGTCCCCCCCCTCTCTGTCCCCCTCTCTCTGTCCCCTCTCTCTGTCGCCCTCTCTCTTTCCCCATTCTCTGTACCCCTCTCTCTGTCCCCCTCTGTCCCCCACTCTCTGTCCACCTCTCTCTGACCCCCTCTCTCTCCCCCACTCTGTGCCTCACTCTCTGTTCACCCTCTCTCTGTGCCCCCTCTCTCTATCACCCCCTCTCTATGTTACCCCTCTCTCTGCCCACTCTCTCTCCCCCGCTCACTGTCCACGCTCTCACTGTCGCCCTCTCTCTGCCCCCTCTCTGTCACCGTCTCTCTGTACCTCCTCTCTCTTTCCCCCTCCCTCTGGCCCCCCCTCTCTTTCCCCCCTCCCTCTGTCCCCCTCTCTCTAAGCCCCTCTCTCTGTCCCCCCCGTCTCAGTCCCCCCTCTCTGTTCCCCCTATCTCTGCCCCCTCTCTCTGTCCCGTCTCTCTGTCCCCCCTCTCTCTCTCTCTCTCTCTCCCTCTCTCTGTTCCCTCTCTCTCTGTCCCCCTCTCTCTTCCTCCTTCGCTGTTCCCCGTCTCTCTGCCCCCTCTCTCTAACCCGCTCTCTGTCAACGCTCTCACTGTCGCCCTCTCTCTGACCACCTCTATCTACCCAACTCTCTGTCCCCCTCTCTCTGCCCCCTCTCTCTGTAGCCCTCTCTTTGCCCCTCTCTCTCCCCCAATTTGTACCCCCTCTCTGTCCCCCACTCTTTGTCCCCCTCTCTCTGTCGCACTCTCTTTGTTCCCCTCTCTCTCTGAAACCCTCTCACTGACGCCCCCTATTTCCCCCGCTCTCTGTCCCCTCTCTCTGTCGCCCTCCCTCTGTCCCCCATTCTCTGTCCCCCTCTCTCTGTCCCCCCTTCTCTCTGTCCCCCTCTCCCTGTCCACCTCTCTCTGATCCCCTCTCTCTCCCCCACTCTGTGCCTCACTCTCTGTTCACCCTCTCTCTGTGCCCCCTCGCTCTATCACCCCCTCTCTCTGTTACCCCTCTCTCTGCCCACTCTCTCTCCCCCGCTCTCTGTCCACGCTCTCACTGTCGCTCTCTCTCTGCCCCCTCTCTGTCACCGTCTCTCTGTACCTCCTCTCTCTTTCCCCCTCCCTCTGTCCCCCCTCTCTCTGTCCCCCCTCCCTCTGTCCCTCTCTCTCTGAGCCCCTCTCTCTGTCCCCCCCTGTCTCAGTCCCCCCTCTCTGTTCCCCCTATCTCTGTCCCCTCTCTCTGTCCCGTCTCTCTGTCCCCCTCTCTCTGTTCCCTCTCTCTCTGTCCCCCTCTCTCTTCCCCCTTGGCTGTTCCCCGTCTCTCTGCCCCCTCTCTCTACCCCGCTCTCTGTCCACGCTCTCACTGTCGCCCTCTCTCTGCCGCCTCTCTGTCACCGTCTCTCTGTCCCCCCTCCGTCTGTCCCCTCTCTCTGTCGCCATCTCTCTGTCCCCCACTATCTCTGTCACCCTGTCTCTGCCCCTTCTCTCTGTCCCCACTCTCACTGTCCCCCTCTCTCTGCCCCCTCTCTCTCCCCCGCTCTCTGTCCCCCTGCCTCTGCCCCCTCTCCCTGCCCCCATCTCTGACCTCCTCATCTTTCTGTCCCCCCTCTCTCTTCCCCGTCTCTCTGCCCCCTCTCTCTCCCTCGCTCTCTGTCCCCCTCTTTCTGTCGCCCTCTCTCTTGCCCCCTCTCTGTCAGCGTATCTCTGTCCCTCCTCCCTCTGTTCCCCTTCTCTGTCCCCCAAACCCTGTCCCCCCTCTCTCTCTCTATCCTCCTCTCTCTCTGTCCCCCTTCTCTCTGTGTCTCTCTCTCTGTCCCGCTCACTCTTTCCCCCCTCTCTCTGTCCCCCTCTCTTTCCCCCGCTCTCTATCCAGCTCTCTTTGACTCCTTTTACTTCCCCCTCTTTCCTTCCCCCTCTCTCTGACCCCCTCTATCGCCCTCACTCTCTGTGCCACTCTCTCTGTCTCCCTCTCTCTGCCCCCTCCCTCCAACCCGCCTCTCTCTGTCCCCGTCTCTCTATATCCTCCTCTCTCTCTGCCCCTCACTCTGTCCCACTCTCTCTGTCGCACTCTCTCTGCCACGCTCTCTCTGACCCCCTCTCTCTGCCTCCCCTCTCTCTGTCCCCCCTCTCTCTGTCCCCGTCTCTCTGCACCATCTCTCTCTGTCCCACTCTCACAATCCCCCTCACACTGTCCACTCTCTCTGTCGCCCTCTCTCTGCCCCCTCCCTCTCTGCCCCCTCTCTCTGTCCGCGCTCTCTGTCCCCTCTCTCTCTGTCCCCCTCTCTCGGTCCCTCTCTCTGATCCCCTCCCTCTCTGTCGCCCTCTCTCTGCCCCCTCCCTCTCTGCCCCCTCTCTCTGTCCGCGCTCTCTGTCCCCTCTCTCTCTTTCCCCCTCTCTCGGTCCCTCTCTCTGATCCCCTCCCTCTCTGTCCCCCTCTCTCTCTGGCCCCCTCTCTCTGTCACCCTATCTCTGACCCCTCTCTCTGCCCCCTTATCTCTCTCCCACTCTGCACCCTCTCTCTGTCTCCCACACCCTGCCCCCCTCAATCGGACCTCCTCTATCTCCCCCCTCTCTCTGTCGCTCTCTCTCTGCCCCCTTCCCCCTCCAACCCGCCTCGCTCTGTCCCCCTCTCTCTCTGTCCCTCTCTCTCTGCCCCCTTTCTCTGCCCCGCCCCCCTCTATCCCTCTCTCTTTCTCCCCCGCTCTCTGCCCCCTCTCTCCGTCACCATCTCTCTGCCCACCCACTCTCTGTCCCGCTGTCTCTGTCCACCCCTCTCTCTGTCCCCCTCTCTCTCTATCCCCCCCTCTCCCTGTCCCCCTCTCTCTGTCCACTCTCTCTCTGCCCCCTCTACTTCCCCCACTCTCTGCCCCCTCTCTCTGTCTCCCTCTCTCTGTCGTCCTCAATCTCTGTTCCCCTCTATCTGGCCCGCCCGTCTCCCTCTCTCTGTCTCCCCTCTCTCTGTCCCACTCTCTCTCTCTGTCCCCTCTCTCTGTTCCCCTCTCACTCTGTCCTCTCTCTCTCTGTCCCCCTCTCTCTCTGTTTCCCCCTCTCTGTCCCCCTCTCTCTGCCCCCCTCTCTCTCCGTTCTCTATCAACCTCTCTCTGTTGCCTCTCTCTGCCCACTGTCTGCCCCCTTCTCTTTGCCCCCGCCCTTTCCAACTCTGTACCCCTCTCTCTGTTCCCCCCTCCCTCTGACCCCATCTACCTCGACCTCTTTCCGCCCCCCTTTCTCTGACCCCCTCTATCTCGCCCACTCTCTGACCCCGCTCTCTGTCCCCCTTTCTCTGTCTCCACTCTCTGTCCATCTCTCTCTGTACCCCTCTCTCTCTCCCCATCTCTCTCTGTCCCCTTCTATATCCCCCTCTCTCTCTATCCCCCTTCTCTGACCCCCTCTATCTCCCCCACTCTCTGCCCCCCTCTTTCTGTCACGCTCTCCCTGTCCCCTCTCACTGTCCCTTCTCTCTGTCCCCCTCTCTCAATCCCCTCTCTCTGCACCCCTCTATCTCTCCCACTCTCTGTCTCCTCGCTCTGTCCCCCTCTCTCTCTGTCCCCTCTCTCTCTGTTCCCCCTGTCTCTGCACCCCCTCGCTGTCCCCCTCTCTGTCTGTCCCTCTCTCTCTGTCCCCCTCTCTCTTTCCCCCGCTCTCTGAACCCCTCCCTCTGACACCACTCTCTCTCCCCCGCTCTCTGTGCACTGCCTCTTTCGCCCTCTCTCTCTATCCGCCTCTCTCTCTGTCCCCCTCTCTCTGTCCCCCTCTATCTCGCACCACTCTGTCCCCGCAATCTGTTCCCCTCTCTACGTCCCCACTCTCTGTCCATCTCTCTCTGTCCCCCTCTCACTGTCCCCATCTCTCTCTGTCCCCCTCTATCTCTCCCTCTCTCTCTCTATCCCCCTCTCTCTGACCCCCTCTATCCCCCCACTCTCTGTCCCCCTCTCTCCGTCACCCTCTTTCTGCCCCCCCCGACCCGCCTCTCTCTCCCCCGCGCTCTGCCCCCCTCTTTCTGTCACGCTCTGCCTGTCCCCCTCTCACTGTCCCTTCTCTCTGTCCCCCTCTCTCTATCCGCCTCTCTCTGCACCCCTCTATCTGCCCCACTCTCTGTCCCCTCTATCAGTTCGGCCTCTCTCTGTCCACCCTCTCTGTCCCCTCTCTCTGTCCCCTTCCACTCTCTGCCCCCTCTCACTCTGTCCCTTCTCTCTCTGTTGCCCTCTCTCTGTCCCCCACTCCCTGTCCCCTTTCTCTGTCACCACTCTCTGTTCCCTCTCTCTCTGCCCCCCTCTCTCTCTGTCCCCCCTCTCCCTGCCCCCACTCTCTATGACCATTCTCTCTGTCTCCCTCTCTGCCCCCTCTCTCTCTGCCCCCCCCTCTCTCTGCCCCCCTCTCTCTCTGTCCCCCTCTCCCTCTGTCCCCATCTCTCTGTCCCTTCTCTCTGCACCCCTCTATCTCCCCCACTCTCTGTCCCCTCTATCTGTCCGGCCTCTCTCTGTCCACCCTCTCTATCCCCTCACTCTGTCCCCTTCCTCTCTCTGCCCCCCTCTCTCTGTCCCCCACTCTCTGCCCCCTCTCACTCAGTCCCTTCTCTCTCTGTTGCCCTCTCTCTGTCCCGCACTCCCTGTCCCCCTTTCTCTGTCCCTTCTCTCTGTCCCCCTCTATCTCCCCCACTCTCTGTCCCCTCTATCAGTTCGGCCTCTCTCTGTCCACCCTCTCTGTCCCCTCTCTCTGTCCCCTTCCACTCTCTGCCCCCTCTCACTCTGTCCCTTCTCTCTCTGTTGCCCTCTCTCTGTCCCCCACTCCCTGTCCCCTTTCTCTGTCACCACTCTCTGTTCCCTCTCTCTCTGCCCCCCTCTCTCTCTGTCCCCCCTCTCCCTGCCCCCACTCTCTATGACCATTCTCTCTGTCTCCCTCTCTCTCTCTCTCCAACTCTGTACCACTCTCTCTGTCCCCGACTCTCTGTCCCCAGTCCCTCTGACCCCCTCTATCTCCCCCTCTCCGTGTTCCGCTCTTTCTTACCCCCTCTGCCTCGCCCTCCTTCTGTCCCCTCTCTCTGACCCCCTCTATCTCCCTCATTCTTTGTCCCCCTCTCTCTGTCGCGCTCTCACTGTTCCCCTGTCTCTCTCCCCCTCTCTCTGTACCCCTCTCTCTCTGTCCACCTCTCTCTCTGCCCCCCTCTCTGTCTGTCCCCCTCTCTCTGTCCCCCCTCTCTGTCCACCTCTCTCTCCCCCACTCTCTGTCCCCTCTCTCTGTTGCCCTCTCTCTGTCACCCCTCTCTCTGCCCCCCCTCTATCTCCCCCACTCTCTGCCCCTCTCTCTGCACCCTCACTCTTTTTACCCCTCTCTCTGTCCCTCCTCTCTCTGCCCCCCTCTCTCTCCCCCACGCTCTGTCCCCCGCTATCTGTCCCCTCTCTCTCTGTCCTCTTTCTCTCTGTCCCCTTCTCTCTGTCCCCCTCTCTCTGTCCCCCTCTTTCTGACCCCCTCTATCTCACTCTCTGTCCTCGCTCTCTGTCCCCCACTCTCTGTCGATCTCTCTCTGTCACCCACTTTCTGCCACCCCCGCTCTCCCACCCGCCTCTCTCTCTCTCCCCCGCTCTCTGCCTCCTCTCTCTGTCACCCTCTCCCTGTCCCCGTCTCACTGTCCCATCTCTCTGTACCCCCTCTCTCTATCCCCCTCTCTCTGCCCACTCTATCTGCCCTACTCTCTGCCCCCCTCTGTCTCTGTGCGCCCATCTCTCTGTCCCCCCCTCTCTCTCTGTCCCCCACTCTCTCTCTGTCTCCCTCTCTATCTGTCCCCCTTCTCTGTCCCCCTCCCTCTGACCCCCTCTATCTCCCTGACTCGCTGTCCCCTCTACCTGTCCTGCCTCTCTCTGTCCACACTCTCTGTTCCCCCCTCTCTCTGACCCCCTCTCTCTGTCCTCCCTCTGTCTGTCCTCTCTCTCTGTCCCCCTCTCTCTCTATTACCCATTCGCTCTGTCCCCCTCTCTCTGCCCCTTCTATCTCTGTCCCCTCTCTCTCTGTTCCCCCTCTCTGTCCCCCTCTCCCTCTGCCCCCTACTCTCTGTCCCCCTCTCTCTGGCCCCCTCTCTCCCCTGCTCTCTATCTCCCTCTCTCTGTTGCCCTCTCTCTGCCCACTCTCTGCCCTCTTCTCTCTGCCCCCGCCCTCTCCAACTCTGTTCCCCTCATTCTGTCCCCCTCCCTCTGAACCCCTCTACCTCTCCCTCTTTACGTCCCCCCTCTCTGACCCCCCTCTATCTGCCTCATTCTCTGTCCCCCTCTCTCTGCCTCCCTCTCTCTCTGTCCCGTCTCTCGGTTCCCCTCTCTCTGTCCCCCTGTCTCTGATAACTCCCTTCTCTCTGTCCCACTCTCTCTGCCCCTCTATCTCTGTCCCCCCCTCTCTCTCTGTCCCCCTCTCTGTCCTCCTCTTTCTCTGTACCCCCCTTCACTCTGTCCGCTCTCTCTGTCGCCTCTCTCTCCCCCGCTCTCTATCTCTCTCTCTCTGTTGCCCTCTCTCTGTCCATTCTCTGTCCCCTTCTCTCTGTGCCCTCTCGCTGACCCTCTCTCTCTGCCCCTCTCTCTCTCTCCTACTCAGTATCCATCTCTCTGTCCCCACTCCCTCTGACCCCACTATCTCCCCTCTCTCTGTCCCGCTCTCTCTGACCCCCTCTACCTCGCCCTCTTTCCGTCCCCCCTTCTCTGACCCCCTGTATCTCCATCATTCTCTGTGCCCCTCTCTGTCGCCCACTCTCTGTCCCCCCTCTCTGCCCCCTCTCTCTCTGTCCCCCTCTCTCTGTCCCCCCTCTCTCTGTCCCCCCTCCCTGTCCCCCTCTCTCTCTCTCCCCCTCTCTCTCTGCCCCCTCTCTCTCTGTCCCCCTCTCTCTGACCCCCTCTATCTGTCCACCCTCTTTGTCACCTATCTGTCCCCCATCTCTGTCATGCCTCGATCTGTCCACCCTCTCTGTCTCCGTCTCTCTGTCGCCCTCTCTCTTTCCCCCTCTCTCTGAACTCCTCTATCTCCCCCACACTCTGTCCCCCACTCTCTGTCCCCTCTCTCTGACCCCCTCTATCTCCCCCATTCTCTGCCCCTCTCCCTGTCCCCCTCTCTTTGTCCCCCTCTCTCTGTTGCATCTCTCTCTGTCCCCCCTCTGTCTCCCCCACTCTCCGTCCCCTCTCTCTGTCCCCCTCTCTCTCTGTCCCTCTCTCTCCCCCCCTCTCTGTACCCCTCTTTCTGACCCCCTCTATCTCACCCACGCTCTGTCCCCGCTCTCTGTCCCCCACTCTCTGTCAATCTCTCTCTGTTCCCCTCTCTGTCCAACCCTCTCATTGTCCCTCTCACTCTCTGTCCCCTCTCTCTGTCCCCCTCTCTCTGACCCCCTCTCTCCCCCACTCTGTACCCCTCTCTCTGACCCCACTCTCTCTACACCCTCCTTCTGACCCCCTCTATATCTCCGTCTCTCTCTGTCCCCCTCTCTCTGACCCCCTCTATCTCGCCCACTCTCTGTCCCCTCTCTCTGTCCCCCTCTCTCTCTGTCACCCTCTCTCTCTGTTCCCCTGTCTCTGTCCCCCCTCTCTCTGTCCCCCTCTCTCTGTCCCTCTCTCTCTGTCCCCCACTCTCTGTCCCCCTCTCTCTGCCCCCACTCTCTTTCCCTCACTCTCTGTCCCCCTCCCTCTGACTCCCCTCTCTCTCCCCCGCTCTCTGCCCCCTCGCTCTGTCCCCTTCTCTCTCTACCCCCTCTCTCTCTGCACCCTCTCTCTGTCCCCCTCTCTCTGACCCCCATCACTCTGTCCCCCTCTCTCTGACCCCCCTCACTCTGTCCCCCTCTCTATCCCCTCTCACTGTCGCCCTCTCTCTTTATCCGCCTCTCACTCTTTCCCCCACTCTCTGACCACCTCTATCTCGCCCACTCTCTGTCCCCGCTCTCTGTCCCCCTCTCTCTGTCCCCGACTCTCTGCCCATCCCTCTTTGTCCCCCTCTCTCTGTCCCCATCTCTCTGTCACCCTCTTTCTAACGGCCACTCGCCTTTCTCCCTCCCCCGCTCTCTGGCCCCCTCTTTCTGTCACACTCTCCATGTCCCCCTCTCACTGACACTTCTGTCTGACCCCTCTCTCTATCCCCCTCTCTCTGCCCCCCTCTATCTGCCCCCTCTCTCTCTGACCCCCTCTCTCTGTCACCCTCTCTCTCTCTGTCTCCCTCTCTCTCTGTCCCCCTCTCTCTGACCCCCTCGATCTCCCCGACTCTCTGTCTCCTCTCTCTGTCGCCTTCTCTCTGCCTCTCTCTCCCTCCCACCCGCCTCACTCTGAACCCTCTCTCTGTCCTCCTCTCTCTCTCCCCCACTCTCTGTCCCCTCTCTCTGTCCCTCTCTCTCTGTCCCCCTCTCTCTGTCCCCCTCTTTCTGACCTCCTCTATCTCACCCACTCTCTGTCCTCGCTCTCTGTCCCCCACTCTCTGTCCATCTCTCTCTGTTCCCCTCTCTGTACCCATCTCTCTCTCTGTCCCCCACTCTCTGACCCCCTCTCTCTCCACCACTCTGTACCCCTCTCTCTGTCCCCCACTCTCTGTTCACCCTCCTTCTGACTCCCTCTATATCCCCCTCTCTCTCAGTCCAACTCTCTCTGACCCCCGCTATCTCTCCCACTCACTGTCCCCTCTCTCTGTCCCCACTCTCTCTGACCCCCTCTCTCTCTGTTCCCTCTGTCTCTGTCCCCCTCTCTCTGTCCCCGTCTCTCTGTCCCTCTCTCTCAGTCCCCCTCTCTCTGTCCCCTCTCTCTGACCCCCCTCTCTTTCCTCCACTCTCTCTCTCCCCCCTCCCTCTGACACCCCTCTCTCCACCGCTCTCTGCCCCCCTCTCTCTGTCCCCTTCTCTCTCTACCCTCTCTCTCTCTGCACCCTCTCTCTGTCCCCCTCTCTCTGACCCCCCTCACGCTGCCCGCTCTCTCTGTCGCCCTCTCTCTCTATTCGCCTCTCTCTCTGTCCCCTCTCTCTGTACCCCTCTATCTCGCCCACTTTCTGTCCCCGCTCTCTGTCCTCCTCTCTCTGTCCCCCAATCTCTGTCCCTCTCTATGTATCCCTCTCTCTCTGTCCACCCTCTCTCTCTGTCCTCTCTCTCTGACACCCTCTATCCCCCCGACTCTCTTTACCCTCTCTCTGACCCCTCTCTCTGTCCCCCTCTATCCCCCCACACTCTGTCCCCTCTATCTGTCCCGCCTCTCTCTGTCCACACTCTCTGTCCCTTCTCTCTGTCCCCTCCCTCTCTCTGCCCCCTCTCTCTGTCCCCCACTCTCTGCCCCCTCTCACTCTGTCTCCTCTCTCTCTGTCGCCCTCTCTCTATCCCACACTCCCTGTCCCCTTTCTATGTCCCCTCTCTCTGTTCCCTCTCTCTCTGCCCCCTCTCTCTCTGTCCCCCCTCTCTGCCCCCACTCTCTCTGCCCCCTCTCTGTGTCTCCCTCTCTCTCTCCCCCTCTCTCTCTGTCCCCCTCTCTCTCTCCAACTCTGTACCACTCTCTCTTTCCCCCAATCTCTCTCCCCCCTACCTCTGACCCCCACTATCTCCCCGTCTCTCTGTCGCGCTATCTCTGTCCCCCTCCTTCCTACCCGCCTCTCTCTCCCCTCTCTCTCTGTCACCCTCTTTGTCTGTCCCCCCCCCCTGTTCCCCTTCTCTGTCCCACTCTCTCTCTCTGTCCCCCTCTCTCTCTGCCCCTTTCTGTCTGTCCCCTCTCTCTCTGTCCTCCCTCTCTGTCCCCCTCTCTCTCCCCCACTCTCTGTGCCCTCTCTCTGTCACCCTCTCTCTGCCCTCGTCTCTCTGTCCGCCTCTCTCTATTGCCCTCTCTCTGTCCCCTCTCTCTTAGGCCCCCTCTATCTCCCCCTCCCTGCCCCTCTCTCTTTTCCCCTCTCTCTTTGTCCCCCTCTCTCTGTCCCCCATCTCTATGTCCTCCCTCTCTCTCCCCCCTCTCTGTTGCCCGCTCTCTGTCCCCCTCTCACTGTCCCCCTTCTCTCTGTCCCCCTCTCTCTGCCTCCTCTCTCTCCCGCGCTCTCCATCTCCCTCTCTCTGCTGCCCTCCCTCTGCCCACTCTCTGTCCCCTTCTCTCTGCAAACGCCCTCTCCAACTCTGTACCCCACTCTCTGTCCCCCTCACTCTGACCCGCTCTACCTCGCCTTCTTTCCGCCCCCTCTCTCTGACCCCCTCTATCTCCCTCATTCTCTGTCCCCCCCTCTCTCTGTCTCCCTCTCTCTCTGCACCCCCTCTCTGTCCCACTCTCTCTGTCCCCTCTCGCTGTCCTCTTTCTCTCTGCCCCCTTCTCTCTCTCTACCCCTCTCTCTGTCCCCCTCCTTATGACACCCACTATCTCACCCACTCTCTGTCCCTGCTCTCTGTTCCCCACTCTCTGTCGATCTCTCTCTGTCACCCTCTTTCTGCCCCCCTCTCACCCACCCGCCTCGCTCTCTCACCCGCTCAATGCACCCTTCTCTCTGTCACCCTCTCCCTGTCCCCCCTCGCACTGTCCCCTCTCTCTCTGTACCCCTCTCTCTATCCCCCTCTCTCTGCCCCCTCTATCTGCCCCACTCTCTGCACGCCTCTCTCTCTGTACCCCCTCTCTCTGTCCCCCCCTCTCTCTCTGTTCCCCTCTCTTTCTGTCTCCCTCTCGCTCTGTTCCCCCTCACAGTGTCCCCCTCCCTCTGACCCCCTCTATCTCCCAGACTGTCTGTACCCTCTCTCTTTCCCCCTCTCTCTGTCCCCCTCTATCTCCCACACTCACTGTATCCTCTACCTGTCCTGCCTCTCTCTGTCCACCCTCTCTGTTCCCCTCACTCTCTGTCCCCCCTCTCTGTCCTCTCTCTCTGTCCCCCTCTCTCTCTATCCCCCCATTCTCTCTGTCCCCCTCTCTCTGCACCCTCTATCTCTGTCCCCCTCTCTCTCTGTTCCCCCTCTCTGTCCCCCTCTCTCTCTGTCCCCCTTCTCTCTGTCCCCCTCTCTCTGACCCCTCTCTCTCCCCCGCTCTCTATCTCCCTCTCTCTATTGCCCTCTCTCTGCCCACTGTCTGCCCCGCTCTCCCCAGCTCTGTACACCACTCTCTGTCCCCCCCCGACCCCCTCTACCTCTCCCTCTTTCCGTCCCCTCTCTCTGACCCCTCTATCCCCCTCATTCTCTGTGCCCCTCTCTCTGTCGTCCTCTCTCTGTACCCCCTCTCGCTCCCATCCGCCTCTCTCTGTCTCCCTCTCTCTCTGTCTCCCTCTCTCTCTGCCCCCTCTCTTTCTGCCCCCCTCTCTCTGTCCCCCTCTCTCCCTGTCCTCACTCTATGTCCCCCTCTCTCTGTCCCCCTCTGTCTGACCCTCTATATCTCCCCCACTCTCTGTCCCCTCTCGCTGCCCCCCCTGTCTCTGCCCTCCTCTCTCTGTCCCCGCTCGCTCTCCTGACTCTATCTGTCCACCCTCTCTGTCCGCTCTCTATCTGTAGCCCCTTCTCTGTCGGTACCCCTCTCTCTGCCCCCTCTCTCTCCATCTCCCTCTCTCTGTTGCCCTCTCTCTGCTCACTCTCTGACACCTTCTCTCTGTGCCCTCTCTCTGACCCTTTCTCTCTGCCCCTCTCTTCCTCTCCAACTCTGTGCCCTCTCTCTGCCCCCCCTCACTCTGACCCCCACTATCTCCCTCATTCTCTGTCCCCCCTCTCTGTCCCGCTTTCTCTGACCCCCTCTACCTCCCTCATTCTCTGTGCCACTCTCTCTGTCGTCCTCTCTCTGTCCCCCACTCCCTCTCACCCGCTTCTCTCTGTACCCCTCCCTCTGTCCCCCTCTCTCTCTGACCCCCTCTCTGTCCCCCTCTCTCTCTCCCGTTCTCTCTCTGTCCCCCCTCTCTCTGTCCCCCTCTCTCTGACACCCTCTATCTCCCGAACTCGCTGTCCCCTCTCTCTGTCCCCCTCTCTCTGTCCCCCTCTATCTCCCCCACTCTCTGTCCCCTCTATCTGTCCCGCCTCTCTCTGTCCACCCTCTCTGTCCGCTCTCTCTGTCCCCTCCCTCACTTTGCCCCCCTCTCTCTGTCCCCCACTCTCTGCCCCCTCACTCTGCCCCTCTCTCTCTGTTGCCCTCTCTCTGTCCCTCCTCTCGCTGCCCCCACTCTCTCTGCCCTTCTCTCTGTCTCCCTTTCTTTCCCCGTCTCTCTCTGTCCCCCCCTCTCTCCAACTCTGTACCACTCTCTCTGCCCCCAATCTCTGTATCCACTCCCTCTGACCCCCACTATCTCCCCCTCTCTGTGTCCCGCTCTCTCTGACCCCCTCTACCTCGCCTTCTTTCCGTTCCCTCTCTCTGATCCCATCTATCTCCCTCATTCTCTGTGCCACTGTCTCTGGCGCGCTCTCACTGTCCCCCCTCTCCCTCCCACCCGCCTCTCTCTCTCTCTCCCCCTCTCTCTCTCCCCCCTCTCCCTGTCACCCTCTCTGACTTTCCCCCTCTCTCTCTGTCGCCCCTCTCTGTCCCCCTCTCTCTCTGTCCCCCACTCTCTCTGGCCCCTCGCTGTCTGTCCCCCTCTATCTCTGTCACCCCTCTCTGTCACCCCCTCTCTGGACCACTATGTCTCCCCCACTCTCTGTCCCCCTCTCTCTGTCCCCCTCTCTCTGTCCCCCTCTCTCTCTCCCCCACTCTCTCTGTCCCCCTCTCTCTGTCCCCCTCTCTCTGTCCCCGTCTTTTTGACCCCCTCTATCTCACCCACTCTCTGTCCCCGCACTCTGTCTCCCACTCTCCGTCCATCTCTCTCTGTCCCCTCTCTGTCCCCCTTTCTCTCTGTCCCCCTCTATCTCTGTCCCCACTCTCTGTCCACCCATCTCTGTCCCCCCACTCTGTCCCCCTCTCTCTCTCCCCCACTCTCTCTGTCCCCCTCTCTCTGTCCCCCTCTCTCTGTCCCCGTCTTTTTGACCCCCTCTATCTCACCCACTCTCTGTCCCCGCACTCTGTCTCCCACTCTCCGTCCATCTCCCTCTGTCCCCTCTCTGTCCCCCTCTCTCTGTCCCCGTCTTTTTGACCCCCTCTATCTCACCCACTCTCTGTCCCCGCACTCTGTCTCCCACTCTCCGTCCATCTCTCTCTGTCCCCTCTCTGTCCCCTCTCTCTCTGTCCCCCTCTATCTCTGTCCCCACACTCTGTCCACCCCTCTCTGTCCCCATCTCTCTCTTTTCCCCTCTCTCTGTCCCCCTCTCTCAGAGCCCCTCTCTGTCCCTCACTCTGTACCCCTCTCTCTGTTCCCCATTCTCTGTTCACCCTCCTTCTGACACCCTCTATATCCTCCTCTCACTCTGTCCCCCTCTCTCTGACCCCCTCTACCTCTCCCACTCTCTGTCCCCTCGCTCTGTCCCCCTCTCTCTCTGTCCCCCTCTCTCTCTGTCCCTCTCTGTCTGTCCCCACTCTCTGCCCCCCTCTCTTTCCCCCACTCTCTGACCCCCTCCCTCTGACACCCCTCTCTCTCCCACGCTCTCTGTCCCCTCTCTGTGTCGCTCTCTCTCTCTATCCACCTGTCTCTGTCCCCCTCTCTCTGTCCCCTTCTATCTCGCCCACTCTCTGTCCCCGCAATCTGTCCCCCTCTCTCTGTCCCCACTCTCTATCCATCACTCTCTGTCCCCCTCTCTCTGTCCCCATCTCACTCTGTCCCCTTCTATCTCCCCCTCTCTCTATCCCCCTCTCTCTGACCCCCTCTATCTCCCCCACTCTCTGTCACCGTCTCTGTTACCCTTTTTCTGCCTCCACGACCCGCCTCTCTCTCTCTTCCCTGCTCTCTGCCCCATTCTTTCTGTCACTCTCTCCCTGTCACCATTTCACTGCCCCTTCTCAGTGTCGTCCTCTCGCAATCCCCCTCTCTCTGCCCCGCTCTATCTACCCGACTCTCTGTCCCTCTCTCTCTGTCCGCCTCTCTCTCTGTCGCCCTCTCTCTCTGTCCCCCTCTCTCTCTGTCCCTCTCTCTCTGTCTCGCTCTCTCTCTGTCCCCCTCTCTCTGTCCCCCTCTCTCTGTCCCCCTCTATCTCCCCCACTCTCTGCCCCCACTCTCTCTGCCCCCTCTCTCTCTGTCCCCCCTCTCTGTTCCCCTTCTCTGTCCCACTCTCTCTCTCTGCCCCCCTCTCTCTCTGCCCCTCTCTGTCTGTCCCCCTCTCTCTCTGCCCCCCTCTCTGCCCCCCTCTCTCACCCCACTCTCTGTGCCCTCTCTCTGTCACCCTCTCTCTGCCCTCGTCTCTCTGTCCGCCTCTCTCTATTGCCCTCTCTCTGTCCCCTCTCTCTTAGGCCCCCTCTATCTCCCTCTCTCTGCCCCTCTCTCTGTCCCCCTCTCTCTTTGTCCCCCTCTCTCTGTCCCCCATCTCTAATACCTCCCTCTCTCTCCCCCCTCTCTGTCGCCCGCTCTCTGTCCCCCTCTCTCCGTCCCCTTCTCTCTGTCCCCCTCTCTCTGTCCCCCTCTCTCTGTCCCCCTTCTCTCTGTCCCCCTCTCTCTGCCCCCTCTCTCTCCCGCGCTCTCCATCTCCCTCTCTCTGCTGCCCTCCCTCTGCCCACTCTCTGTCCCCTTCTCTCTGCAAACGCCCTCTCCAACTCTGTACCCCACTCTCTGACCCCCTCACTCTGACCCGCTCTACCTCGCCTTCTTTCCGCCCCCCTCTCTCTGACCCCCTCTATCTCCCTCATTCTCTGCCCCCCTCTCTCTCTGTCCCACTCTCTCTCTGTCCCCTCTCTCTGTCCTCTTTCTCTCTGTCCCCTTCTCTCTCTACCCCTCTCTCTGCCCCCCTCCTTCTGACACCCACTATCTCACCCACTCTCTGTCCCCGCTCTCTGTCCCCCACTCTCTGTCGATCTCTCTGTGTCACCCTCTTTCTGCCCCCTCTCTCCCACCCGCCTCGCTCTCTCCCCCGCTCACTGCACCCTTCTCTCTGTCACCCTCTCCCTGTCCCCCCTCTCTCTGTACCCCTCACTCTTTCCTTTCTCTCTGCCCCCTCTATCTGCCCCACTCTCTGCACGCCTCTCTCTCTGTCCCCCCTCTGTCTGTCCCCCTCTCTCTCTCTGTTCCCCTCTCTTTCTGTCTACCTCTCGCTTTGTCCCCCCTCACAGTGTCCCCCTCCCTCTGACCCCCTCTATCTCCCAGACTGTCTGTACCCTCTCTCTTTCCCCCTCTCTCTGTCCCCCTCTATCTCCCACACTCACTGTCCCCTCTACCTGTCCTGCCTCTCTCTGTCCACCCTCTCTGTTCCCCTGTCTCTATGTCCACCTCTCTCTGTCCCCCCTCTCTGTCCTCTCTCTCTGTCCCCCTCTCTCTCTATCCCCCCATTCTCTCTGTCCCCCTCTCTCTGCACCCTCTATCTCTGTCCCCCTCTCTCTCTGTTCCCCCTCTCTGTCCCCCTCTCTCTCTGCACCCCCCCCCCGCTCTCTGTCCCTCTCTCTCTGCCCCCTCTCTCTCCCGCTCGCTATCTCCCTCTCTCTGTTGCCCTCTCTCTGCCCACTCTCTGCCCCGCCCTCTCCAACTCTGAACCCACTCTCTGTCCCCAATCCCTCTGACCCCCTCTACCTCGCCCTCTTTCCGTCACGCTCTCTCTGACCCCTCAATCTCCATCATTCTCTGTGCCCCTCTCTCTGTCGCCCTCTCTGTGTCCCTCCTCTCCCTCCCACGCGCCTCTCTCTGTCTCCCTCTCTCTCTGTCTCCCTCTCTCTCTGTCCCCCTTTCGCTCTGTCCCCCTCTATCTCTGCACCCTCTCTTTCTGTCCCCTCTTTCTGTTCCCCCCTGTCTCCCCCCATCTCTGGCCCGCTCTCTCTGATCCCCTCTACCGCCCCCACTTTCCGTGCCCGTCTCTCTCTAACCCCCTCTATCTCCCTCACTCTCTGCCCCTCTCTCTGTCGCCCTCTCTCTGCCCCTCTCTCCCTCCCACTCGCCTCACTCTGACCCCCTCTCACTCTGACCCCCTATCGCTTTGTCCCTCTCTCTCTGTACCTCTCTCTGTCCCCCTCTCTCTCCGCCCCCTCTCTCTGTCCCCCTCTCTCTCTCTCTGTCCCCACGCCTCTCTCTGTCTTCCTCTCGCTATGTCCCCCCTCTCACTGTCACCCTCCCTCTGACCCCCTCTATCTCTCTGACTCTCTGTACCCTCTCTCTTTTCCCCTCTCTCTGTCCCCCTCTATCTCCCCCATTCACTGTCCCCTCTACCTGTCCTGCCTCTCTCTGTCCACCCTCTCTGTTCCCCTCACTCTCTGTCCCCCTCTCTCTGTCCCCCCCTCTGTCCTCTCTCTCTGTCCCCCTCTCTCTCTATCCCCCCATTGTCTCTGCCCCCCTCTCTCTGCCCCCTCTATCTCTGTCCCCCTCTCTCTCTGTTCCCCCTCTCTGTCCTCCTCTCTCGCTGTCCCCCTTCTCTCTGTCCCCCTCTCTCTGCCCCCTCTCTCTCCCCCGCTCTCTATCTCCCTCTCTATATTGCCCTTTCTCTGCCCACTGTCTGCCCCGCTCTCTCCAGCTCTGTACACCACTCTCTGTCCCCCTCCCTCTGACCCCCTCTACCTCGCCCTCTTTCCGTCCCCCTCTCTGATCCCATCTATCTCCCTCATTCTCTGTGCCCCTCTCTCTGTCGTCCTCACTCTGTACCCCCTCTCGCTCCCATCCGCCTCTCTCTGTCTCCCTCTCTCTCTGCCCCCTCTCTTTCTGTCCCCCTCTCTCTCTGTCCCCCTCTGTCTGACCCTCTATATTTCCCCCACTCTCTGTCCCCTCTCTCTGTCCCCGCGCGCTCTCCTGACTCTATCTGTCCACCCTCTCTGTCCGCTCTCCATTTGTAGCCCCTTCTCTGTCGGTACCCCTCTCTCTGCCCCCTCTCTCTCCCTCTCCCTCTCTCTGTTGCCCTCTCTCTGCTCACTCTCTGACAACCTCTCTCTGTGCCCTCTCTCTGATCCTCTCTCTCTGCCCCTCTCTCCCTCTCCAACTCTGTGCCCCTCTCTCTGTCCCCCCTCACTCTGACCCCCACTATATCCCTCATTTTCTGTACCCCCTCTCTGTCCCGATTTCTCTGACCCCTCTACCTCCCTCATTCTCTGTGCCGCTCTCTCTGTCGTCCTCTGTCTGTCCTCCTCTCCCTCTCACCCGCTTCTCTCTGTACCCCTCCCTCAGTCGCCCTCTCTCTCTGACCCCCTCTCTGTTCCCCTCTCTCTCTCCCTTTCTCTCTCTGCCCCTCTCTCTGTCCCCCTCTCTCTGACACCCTCTATCTCCCCGACTCTCTGTCCCCCTCTCTCTGTCCCCCTCTCTCTGAGCCCTTCTCTCTCCCTCACTCTGTACACCTCTCTCTGTCCCCCACTCTCTGTTCACCCTCCTTCTGACCCCCTCTATATTCCCCTCTCACTCTGTCCCCCTCTCTCTGAACCCTTCTATCTCTCCCACTCTCTGTCCCATCGCTCTGTCTCCCTCTCTCTCTGTCCCCCTCTCTCTGTTCCCCCTGTCTCAGACCCCCACTCTCTGTCGCCCTCTCTCTCTGTCCGTCTCTCTCTGTCCCTCTCTCTCTGTCCCGCTCTCTCTGTCCCCCCTCTCTCTCTCCCCCTCTCTCTGTCCCCTCTCTCCGTCGCCCTCTCTCTCTATCCGCCTCTCTCTCTGTCGCCCTCTCTCTGTCCCCCTCTATCTCGCCCACTCTCGGTCCCTGCAATCTGTCACCCTCTCTCTGTCCCCACTCTCTGTCCATCTCTCTCTGTCCCCCTCTCTCTGTCCCCATCTCTCTCTGTCCCCCTCTATCTCCCCCTCTCTCTATCCCCCTCTCTCTGACCCCCTCTATCTGTTACCCTTTTTCTGCCTCCCCGACCCGCCTCTCTCTCTTCCCCGTTCTCTGTCCCCTCTTTCTGTCACCCTCTCACTGTCCCTTCTCTCTGTCGCCCTCTCGCTATCCCCCTCTCTGCCCCGCGCTATCTACCACACTCTCTACCCCCTCTCTCTGTCCCCCTCTCTCTCTGTCCCTCTCTCTCTGTCTCACTCTCTCTCTGTCTCCCTCTCACTGTCCCCCTCTCTCTGTCCCCCTCTATCTCCCCCACTCTCTGTCCCCTCTATCTGTCCACCTCTCTCTCTCTCTGCCCCCCTCTCTCTGTCCCCCTCTCTCTTTCCCCCCTCTTTCTGACCCCCTCTATCTCACCCATTCTGACCCCGCTCTCTGTCCACCCTCTCTGTCCCCCCTCTCTGTCCCCTCCCTTTCTCTGCCCCCGTCTCTCTGTCCCCCACTCTCTGTCCCCCTCCCTCTGATCCCCACTATCTCCCCCTCTCTGTGTCCCGCTCTCTCTGACCCCTCTACCTCGCCCTCTTTCCGTCCCCCTCTCTCTGACCCCCTCTATCTCCCTCTTTCTCTGTGCCCCTCTTTCTGTCGCCCTCTCTCTGTCCCCCCCTGTCCCTCCCACTCGCCTCTCTCTCTCCCCATCTCTCTCTGTCCCCCTCCCTGTCTGTCCACCTCTCTCTCTGTCTCCCCTATATGTCCCCCTCACTCTCTCTGCCCCCCTCTCTGTCTGCCCCTCTTTCTCTCAGTCCCCCCTCTCTGCACCCTCTCTCTCACTCCCCACTCTCTGTCCCCTCTCTCTGACTCCTTCTACCTCGCCCTCTTTCCTTCCCCGCTCTCTGACCCCATCTATCTCAACCATTCTCTGTGCCCCTCTCTCTGTCGCACTCTCACTGTTCACCTCTCCCTCCCACCCGCCTCTCTCTATCCCACTCTCTCTCTGTCCCCCTCTCTCTGTTCCCCCGCCCCCCACACTCTGTCCCCCCTCTCTCTGTCCCCCTCTGACTCCGGCACCTCTCTGTCTCCCCCTCTCTCTTTATCACCCCTCCCTGTCCTCTTTCTCTCCCCAACTCTCCGTCCCCTCTCTCTGTCACCCTCTCTCTGCCCTCCTCTCTCTGTCATCTTCTCTCTGTTGCCCTTTCTCTGTCCCCCTTTCTCTGTCCCCTCTCTCTGACACCCCCTACCTCGCCCTCTTTCCGTCCCCTCTCTCTGACCCCCTCTATCTCCCTCATTCTCTGTGCCCCTCTCTCTGTCGCGCTTTCACTGTCCCCCCTCTTCCTCCCACCCGCCTCTGTCTCTCCTCCTCTCTCTCTGTCACCCTCTCTCTGCCAACTCTCTGACCCCTTCTCTCTGTGCTCTCTCTGACCCTCTCTCTCTGCCCCTCTCTCCCTCTCCAACTGTGTACCCCTCTCTCTGCCCCTCCTCCCTCTGACCCCCACTATCTCCCTGATTCTCTGTCCCCCCCTCTCTGTCCCGCTTTCTCTGACCCCCTCTAACTCGCCATCTTTCCGACCCCCTCTCTCTCTGACCCCCTCCATTTCCCTCATTCTCTGTGCCACTCTCTCTGTCGTCCTCTCTCTGTCCCCCCTCCCTCCCACCCGCCTCTCTCTGTACCCCTACCTCTGTCCCCCTCCCTCTCTGACACCCTCCCTCTCTACCCCTCTCTCTGTGCCCCCTCTCTCTGTTCCCCTCTCTCTGACTACCTCTATCTTCCCGACTCTCTGTCCCCTCTCTCTGTCCCCCTCTATCTCCCCCACTCTCTGCCCCCCTATCTGTCCCGCCTCTCTCTGTCCCCTCCCTCTCTCTGCCCCCTCTCTCTGTCCCACACTCTCTGAACCCTCTCACTCTGTCCACTCTCTCTCTGTTGCCCTCTCTCTGTCCCCCACTCCCTGTCCCCTTTTTCTGTCCCCTCTCTCTGTTCCCTCTCTCTCTGCCCCCACTCTCTCTGTCCCCCCTCTCTCTGCCCCCACTCTCTCTGCCCCCTCTCTGTCTCCCTCTCTCTCCCCGTCTCTCTCTGTCCCCATCTCTCTCTCCAACTCTGTACCACTCTCTCTGTCCCCCACTCTCTGCCCCCACTCCCTCTGACCCCCACTATCTCCCCCTCTCTGTGTCCCGCTCACTCTGATCCGCTCTACCTCGCCCTCTTTCCATCCCCTCTCTCTGACCCCCTCTATCTCCCTCATTCTCTGTGCTCCTCTCTCTGTCGCGCTCTCACTGTCACCCCTCTCCCTCCTACCCACCTCTCTCTCTCCCCCTCCCTCATCCCCTCTCTCCTTGTCACCCTCTCTGACTGTCCCCCTCTCTCTCTCCCCTATCTCTGTGCCCTCTCTCTGTTACTCTCTCTCTGCCCCTCTCTCTGTCCCCCTCTCTTAGTCCCTCTCTCTCTGTACCCCTCTATCTCTCCCACTCTCTGCCCCCTCTCTCTGTCCCCTCTCTCTGACCCCCTCTATCTTCCCCACTCTCTGCCCCTCTCTCTCTCCCCATCTCGCTTTGTCACCCTCTCTCTGTCCCGCTCTCTCTCTGTCCCCCTCTCTCTGTCCCCCTCTCTCTGTCCCCCTCTTTTTGACCCCCTCTATCTCACCCACTCTCTGTCCCCGCACTCTGTCCCCCACTCTACGTCCATCTCTCTCTGTCCCCTCTCTGTCCCCCTGTCTCTCTGTCCCCCTCTATCTCTGTCCCCACTCTCTGTCCACCCCTCTCTGTCCCCATCTCTCTCTGTCCCCCTCTCTCTTTCCCCCTCTCTCTGAACACCTCTCTCTCCCCCACTCTAAACCCCTCTCTCTGTCCCCCACTCTCTGTTCACCCTCCTTCTGACCCCCTTTTTATCCCCCCTCACTCATTTCCCCACTCTCTGTCCCCGTCTATCTCTCCCAGTCTCTGTCCAGTCGCTCTGTCCCTCTCTCTCTCTGTCCCCCTCTCTCTCTGTTTCCCCTGTCTCTGCACCCCCCGTCCCCCTCTCTCTCTGTCCCTCTCTCTCTGTCACCCTCTCTCTTTCCCCTCTCTCTGCCCCCTCTCTCTTTCCCCGGCTCTCTGACCCCCTCCCTCTGACACCCCTCTCTCTCCCCCGCTCTCTGTCCCCTCTCTCTGTCGCCCTCTCTCTCCATCCGCCTCTCTCTCTGTCCCACTCTCTCTGTACCCAGTCTCTGTCCATCTCTCTCTGTCCCCCTCTCTCTGTTCCCACCTCTCTCTGTCCCCCTCTATCTCACCCCTCTCTCTATCCACCTCTCTCGGACCCCCACTATCTCCTCCCTCTCTGTCCCCCTCTCTCTGTTACCCTTTTTCTGCCCCCCGACCCGCCTCTCTCTCTTCCCCGCTCTCTCTGTCAAGCTCTCCCTGTCACCCTCTCACTGTCCCTTCTCTCTGTCGCCCTCTCGCTATCCCCCTCTCTCTGTCCCACTCCATCTACCCCCACTCTCTGCCCCCCTCTCTCTGTCCCCCTCTCTCTCTGTGTCCCCCTCTCTCTCTCTGCCCCCCCCCCTGTCCCTCTCTCTCGGTCTCCCTCTCTGTCTGCCCCCTCTCTCTGTCCCCCTCTCTCTGTCCCCTCTATCTCCCCCACTCTCTGTCCCCTCTATCCTGTCCCACTCTCTCTCTGTCCCCCTCTCTCTGTCCCCCTCTTTCTGTCCCCCTCTTTCCGACCCACCCTATCTCACCCACTCTGTCCCCGCTCTCTGTCCACCCTCTCTGTCCCCTCCCTTTCTCTGCCCCCGTCTCTCTGTCCACCACTCTCTGCACCCTCTCCCTCTGTCCCCTCTCTCCCTTTCGCCCTCTCTCTGTCCCACACTCCCTGTCCCCCTTTCTCTGCCCCCTCCCCGTTCCCTCTCTCTCTGCTCCCTCTCTCTCTGACCCCTCTCTTTGCCCTACACTCTCTGCCCCCTCTTTCTGTCTCCCTCTCTCTGCCCCCCTCTCTCTGTCCCCTCTCTCTGACCCCATCTATCTCCCTCATTCTCTGTGCCCCTCTCTCTGTCGCACTCTCACTGTCCACCCTCTCCCTCCCACTCGCCTCTCTCTCTCCCCCTCTTTCTCTGTCCCCCTCTCTCTGTCCCCCCGCCCCCCAAACTCTGCCCCCCCTCTCTGTCCCCCCTCTCTCTGTCCCCCTCTCTCTCCGGCCCCTCTCTGTCTCCCCCTCTCTCTTTATCACCCCTCCCTGTCCCCTTTCTCACCCCATTCTCTGTCCCCTCTCTCTGTCACCCTCTCGCTGCACTCCTCTCTCTGTCACCTTCTCTCTGTTGCCCTCTCTCTGTCCCCTCTCTCTGTCCCCTCTCTCTGACCCCCTCTACCTCGCCCTCTTTCCGTCCCCTCTCTCTGAACACCTTTATCTCCCTCATTCTCTGTGCCACTCTCTGTCGCGCTCTCACTGTCCCCCCTCTCCCTCCCACCCGCCTCTCGCTCTCCCCCCTCTCTTTGTCACCCTCTCTGTCTGTCCACCTCTCTCTCTGTCCCTCCCCCTCTCTCTGTCCTCCTCTCTCTCTGCCCCCCTCTCTCTCTGGCTCCTCTCTGTCTGTCCCTCTCTCTCTCCCTGTCACCCCTCCATGTCCCCCTCTCTCTTCCCCACTCTCTGTCCCCTCTCTCTGTCACCCTCTCTCTGCCCCACTCTCTGTCCCCTCTCTCTGACCCCCTCCACCTCGCCCTCTTTCCGTCCCCTCTCTCTCACCCCCTCCATCTCCCTCATTCTCTGTGCCCCTCTCTCTGTCGCGCTCTCACTGTCCCCCCTCTCCCTCCCACCCGCCTCTCTCTCTCCCCCTCTCTGTCACCCTCTCTGTCTGTCCCTCTCTCTCTCAGACCCCCTTTCTGTCCCCCTCTCTCCCCCACTCTCTGTCGCCACTATCTCTGTCCCCCTTTCTCTCTGCCCCCCCTCTCTGTCTCCCTCTCTCTCTGTCCCCCTCTCTCTCCCCCACTCTCTGCCCCTCTCTCTGTCCCGTCTCTCTTTGTCCCCCTCTCTCTGTCCCCCTCTCTCTGTCCCCCTCTTTCTGACCCCCTCTATCTCACCCACTCTCTGTCCCCGGACTCTGTCCCCCACTCTCCGACCATCTCTCTCTGTCCCCCTCTCTCTCTGTACCCCTCTATCCCTGTCCCCACACTCTGTCCACCCCTCTCTGTCCCCATCTCTCTCTGTCCCCCTCTCTCTGACCCCCTCTCTCTTCCTCACTCTGTACTCCTCTCTCTGTCCCCCACTCTCTGTTCACCCTCCTTCTGACCCCCTCTATATCCCCCTCACTCTGTTCCCCACTCTCCGACCCCCTTTATCTCTCCCACTCTCTGTCCCCTCGCTCTGTCCCCTCTCTCTCTGACCCGTCTCTCTCTCTGTTCCCCCTGTCTCTGCCCCCCCCCCCCCCCCCCGTCCCCCTCTCTCTCTGTCCCTCTCTCTCTGTCCTCCTCTCTCTGGCCCCCTCTCTCTGTCCCCCTCTCTCTTTCCCCGGCTCTCTGATCCCCTCCCTCTTACACCCTTCTCTCTCCCCCGCTCTCTGTCCCCTCTCTCTGTCGCCCTCCCTCTCTATCCGTCTCTCTCTCTGTCCCCCTCTCTCTGTCCACCTCTATGTCCCCCACTCTCTGTCCATCTCTCTCTGTCCCCCTCTCTCTGTAACCATCTCTCTCTGTCTCCCTCTATCTCCCCCCTCTCTCTATCCCCCTCTCTCTGACCCCCAATATCTCCCCAGTCTCTGTCCCCTCTCTCTGTTACCGTTTTCTGCCCCCCCCCCCGACGCGCCTCTCTCTCTTTCCCGCTCTCTTCCCCCTCTTTCTGACAAGCTCTCCATGTCACCCTCTCACTGTCCCTTCGCTCTGTCGCCCTCTCGCTATCCCACTCTATCTACCCCACACTCTGCCCCCCCTCTCTCTGTCCCCCCTCTCTCTGTCCCCCTCTCTCTCTGTCCCCTTCTCTCTCTCTGTCCCTCTCTCTGTCTCCCTCTCTCTCTGCCCCCTCTCTCTGTTCCCCTCTCTCTGTCGCCCTCTATCTCCCCGACTCTCTGTCCCCTCTCTCTGTCCCCCTCTCTCTGTCCCCCTCTTTCTGTCCCCCTCTTTCCGACCCACCCTATCTCACCCACTCTGTCCCCGCTCTCTGTCCACCCTCTCTGTCCCCTCCCTTTCTCTACCCCCGTCTCCCTGTCCCCCACTCTCTGCCGACTCTCACTCTGATCCCTCTCTCACTGTCGCCCTCTCTCTGTCCCACACTCCCTGTCCCCCTTTCTCTGTCCCCTCCCAGTTCCCTCTCTCTCTGCCACCTCTCTCTCTGACCCCCTCTCTTTGCCCCCACTCTCTCTGCCCCCTCTCTCTGTCTCCCTCTCTCTGTCCCCCTCTCTCTCTGTCCCCTCTCTCTTTCCAACTCTGTACCACTCTCTCTGCCCCACACTCTCCTTCCCCCTCCCTCTGATCCCCACTTTCTCCCCCTCTCTGTGTCCCGCTCTCTCTGACCCCCTCTATCGCCCTCATTCTCTGTCCCCTCTCTCTGTCGCCCTCTCTCTCCATCCGCCTCTCTCTCTGTCCCCCTCTCTCTGTCCCCCTCTATCTCACCCCTCTCTCTGTCTCCCACTCTCTGTCCATCTCTCTCTGTCCCCCTCTCTCTGTCCCCATCTCTCTCTGTCTCCCTCTATCTTACCCCTCTCTCTATCCCCCTCTATCTGTCGCCCTCTATCTCCCCGACTCTCTGTCCCCTCTCTCTGTCCCCCTCTCTCTGTCCCACTCTATCTCCCCCACTCTCTGTCCCCTCTATCTGACCCCTCTCTCTCTGTCCCCCGCTCTCTGTCCACCCTCTCTGTCCCCTCCTTTTCTCTACCCACGTCTCCCTGTCCCCCACTCTCTGCCGACTCTCACTCTGACCCCTCTCTCACTGTCGCCCTCTCTCTGTCCCACACTCCCTGTCCCCCTTTCTCTGTCCCCTCCCTGTTCCCTCTCTCTCTGCCACCTCTCTCTCTGACCCCCTCTCTTTGCCCCCACTCTCTCTGCCCCCTCTATCTGTCTCCCTCTCTCTGTCCCCCTCTCTCTCTGTCCCCCTCTCTCTTTCCAACTCTGTACCACTCTCTCTGCCCCACACTCTCCTTCCCCCTCCCTCTGATCCCCACTTTCTCCCCCTCTCTGTGTCCCGCTCTCTCTGACCCCCTCTATCGCCCTCATTCTCTGTCCCCTCTCTCTGTCGCCCTCTCTCTCCATCCGCCTCTCTCTCTGTCCCCCTCTCTCTGTCCCCCTCTATCTCACCCCTCTCTCTGTCTCCCACTCTCTGTCCATCTCTCTCTGTCCCCCTCTCTCTGTCCCCATCTCTCTGTCTCCCTCTATCTTACCCCTCTCTCTATCCCCCTCTATCTGTCGCCCTCTATCTCCCCGACTCTCTGTCCCCTCTCTCTGTCCCCCTCTCTCTGTCCCACTCTATCTCCCCCACTCTCTGTCCCCTCTATCTGACCCCTCTCTCTCTGTCCCCCGCTCTCTGTCCACCCTCTCTGTCCCCTCCTTTTCTCTACCCACGTCTCCCTGTCCCCCACTCTCTGCCGACTCTCACTCTGACCCCTCTCTCACTGTCGCCCTCTCTCTGTCCCACACTCCCTGTCCCCCTTTCTCTGTCCCCTCCCTGTTCCCTCTCTCTCTGCCACCTCTCTCTCTGACCCCCTCTCTTTGCCCCCACTCTCTCTGCCCCCTCTATCTGTCTCCCTCTCTCTGTCCCCCTCTCTCTCTGTCCCCCTCTCTCTTTCCAACTCTGAACCACTCTCTCTGCCCCACACTCTCTGCCCCCCTCCCTCTGATCCCCACTTTCTCCCCCTCTCTGTGTCCCGCTCTCTCTGACCCCCTCTATCGCCCTCATTCTCTGTCCCCTCTCTCTGTCGCCCTCTCTCTCCATCCGCCTCTTTCTCTGCCCCTCTCTCTGTCCCCCTCTATCTCACCCCTCTCTCTGTCCCCCACTTTCTGCCCCCATCTCTCTCTGTCCCCCTCTATCTTTCCCCTCTCTCTATCACCCTCTCTCTGACCCCCTCTATCTCCCGCCTCTCTGTCCCCCTCTCTCTGTTACCCTTTTTCTGCCCCACCGACCCGCCTCTCTCTCTTCCCCGCTCTCTGCCCCCTCTTTCTGTCAAGCTCTCCTTGTCAATATCTCACTGTCCCTTCTCTCTGTCGCCCTCTCGCTATCCCCCTCTCTCTGTCCCGCTCTATCTACCCCACTCTCTGCCCCCTCTCTCTGTCCCCCTCTCTCTCTGTCCCCCTCTCTCTCTGTCCCCCATCTCACTGTCCCTCTCTCTCTGTCTCCCTCTCTCCCTGCCCCCTCTCTCTGTGCTCCTCTCTCTGTCCCCCTCTATCTCCCCCACTCTCTGTCCCCTCTCTCTGCCCCTCTCTCCCTCTCCAACTCTGTACCCCTCTCTCTGTCCCCCCTCCCTCTGACCCCCACTATCTCCCTCATTCTCTGTCCCCCCCTGTCCCGCTTTCTCTGACCCCCTCTACCTCGGCTCTTTCCGTCCCCCTCTCTCTGAACCCCTCTATCTCCCTCATTCTCTGTGCCACTCTCTCTGTCGTCCTCTCTCTGTCCCCCTCTCTCTGTACCCCTCCCTCGGTCCCCCTCTCTCTCTGTCCCCCTCTCTGTCCCCCTCTCTCTGACACCCTCTATCTCCCCGACTCTCTGTCCCCTCTCTCTGTCCCCCTCTCTCTGTCCTCCTCTATCTCCCCCACTCCCTGTCCCTTCTATCTGTCCCGCCTCTCTCTGTCCACCCTCTCTGTCCCCTCTCTCTGCCCCCTCCTTCTCTCTGCCGCTATCTATGTCACCCACTCTCTGCCCCCTCTCACTCTGTCCCCTCTCTCTCGGTTGCCCTCTCTCTGTCCCGCACTCCCTGTCCCCCATTCTCTGTCCCCTCTCTCTGTTCCCTCTCTCTCTGCCCCACTCTCTCTGCCCGTGTCTCTGTCTCCCGCTCTCTCCCCCTCTCTCTCTGTACCCCTCTCTCTCTCCAACTCTGTACCACTCTCTCTGCCCCTTCTCCCTCCCACTCGCCTCTCTCTGTACCCCTCCCTCTGTCCCCCTCTCTCTCTGACCCCCTCTGTCCCTCTCTCTCTGACACCCTCTATCTCCCCGACTCTCTGTCCCCTCTCTCTGGTCCCCTCTCTCTGTCCCCCTCTATCTCCCCCACTCTCAGTCCCCTCTATCTGTCCCGCATCTCTCTGTCCACCCTCTCTGTCCCCCCTCTCTCTCTCTGCCCCCTATCGCTGTCACCCACTCTCTGCCCCCTCTCACTCTGTCCCATCTCTCTCTGTTGCCCGCTCTCTGTCCCCCACTCCCTGTCCCTCATTCTCTGTCCCCTCTCTGGGTTCCCTCTCTCTCGGCCCCCACTCTCTTTGTCCCCCACTCTCTGTCTCCACTCCCTCTGAGCCCCATTATCTCCCCCACTCTGGGTCCCGCTCTCTCTGACCCCCTCTACCTCGCCCTCTTTCGGTCCCCCTCTCTCTGACACCCTCTATCTCCCTCATTCTCTGTGCCCTTCTCTCTGTCGCTCTCTCACTGTCACCCCTCTCCCTCCCACCCGCCTCTCTCTCTCCTACTCTCACTCTCCCCCTCTCTCCCTGTCACCCTCTTTGACTGTCCCCCTCTCTCTCGATCCCCCTCTCTATCTGGCCCCTCTCTGTCTGCCCCCCCCCCCTCTCTCTGTCACCCACTCTCTGTCCCCCGTCTCTGTCTCCCACTCTCTGTCGGTCTCTCTCTGTCACCCTCTTTCTGCCCCCCTCTCTCCCACCCGACTCGCTCTCTCCCCCGCTCACTGTCCCTCTCTCACTGTCCCCATCTCCCTGTACCCCCTCCCTGTCCCCTCACTCTCTGTTCCCCCTCTCTCTATCCCCCTCTTTCTGCCCCCTCTATCTGCCCCACTCTCTGACCCCCTCTCTCTCTGTCCCCCTATCTCTGTCCCCACCCACTCTCTCTCTCTATCTTCCCCTCTATCTCTCTGTTCCCCTCTCTCTCTGTATCCCTCTCACTCTGTCCCCCCTCTCACTGTCCCCCTCCCTCTGACCCCCTCTATTTCCCCCACTCAATGTCCACTCTACCTGTCCTGCCTCTCTCTGTCCACCCTCTCCGTTCCCCTCACTCTCTGTCCCCCACTCTCATCCCCCCTCTCTGTTCTCTCTCTCTGTCCCCCTCTCTCTCTATCCCCACATTCTCTCTGTCCCCCTCTCTCTGTCCCCCCTTCTCTCTGTCCCCTTCTCTCTGCCCAGTATCTCTGCCCCGCTCTCTATCTCCCTCTCTCGGTTGCCCTCACACTGCCTACTCTCTGCCCCGCCCTCTCTGTACCCCACTCTCTGTCCCCCCCTCCCTCTGACACCCTCTACTTCGCCCTCTTTCCGTCCCTCTCTCTCTGACCCCTCTATCTCCATCATTCTCTGTGCCCCTCTTTCTGTCGCCCTCTCTCTGTCCACCCTCTCCCTCCCAACCGTCTCTCTGTCTCCCTCTCTCTCTGTCCCCCCTCTCTGTCCCCCTTTCTCTCTGTCCCCCTCTCTCTCTGAGCCCCTCTCTCTGTCCCCCTCATTCTGACCCCCTCGAACTCAACCACTCTCTGTCCCCGCACTCTGTCCCCACACTCTGTCCCCCTCTCTCTGACCCCCTCTCTCTCCCCCACTCTGTACCCCTCTCTCTGTCCCCCATTCTCTATTCACCCTCCTTCTGAACCCCTCTATAGCCCCCTCTCACTCTGTTCCCCACTCTCTGACCCCCTCTATCTCTCCGACTCTCTGTCCCCTCGCTCTGTCCACCTCTCTCTCTGTCCCCTCTCTCTCGGTTCCCCTCTCTCTGTCCCCCTCTCTCTGTCCCCCCTCTCTCTTTCCCCGGCTCTCTGACCCCCTCCCTCTGACATCCCTCTCTCTCCCGCGCTCTCTGACCCCTCTCTCTGTCGCCCTCTCTCTCTATCCGCCTCTCTCTCTGTCCCCCTCTCTCTGTCCCCCTCTATCTCGCCCACTCTCTGTCCCCGCTCTCTGTCCCCCTCTCTCTGTCCCCCACTCTCTGTCCATCTCTCTCTGTACCCCTCTATCTTCCCCCTCTCTCTATCCCCCTCTCTCTGACCCCTCTATCTCCATCATTCTCTGTGCCCCTCTTTCTGTCGCCCTCTCTCTGTCCACCCTCTCCCTCCCAACCGTCTCTCTGTCTCCCTCTCTCTCTGTCCCCCCTCTCTGTCCCCCTTTCTCTCTGTCCCCCTCTCTCTCTGAGCCCCTCTCTCTGTCCCCCTCATTCTGACCCCCTCGAACTCAACCACTCTCTGTCCCCGCACTCTGTCCCCACACTCTGTCCCCCTCTCTCTGACCCCCTCTCTCTCCCCCACTCTGTACCCCTCTCTCTGTCCCCCATTCTCTATTCACCCTCCTTCTGAACCCCTCTATAGCCCCCTCTCACTCTGTTCCCCACTCTCTGACCCCCTCTATCTCTCCGACTCTCTGTCCCCTCGCTCTGTCCACCTCTCTCTCTGTCCCCTCTCTCTCGGTTCCCCTCTCTCTGTCCCCCTCTCTCTGTCCCCCCTCTCTCTTTCCCCGGCTCTCTGACCCCCTCCCTCTGACATCCCTCTCTCTCCCGCGCTCTCTGACCCCTCTCTCTGTCGCCCTCTCTCTCTATCCGCCTCTCTCTCTGTCCCCCTCTCTCTGTCCCCCTCTATCTCGCCCACTCTCTGTCCCCGCTCTCTGTCCCCCTCTCTCTGTCCCCCACTCTCTGTCCATCTCTCTCTGTACCCCTCTATCTTCCCCCTCTCTCTATCCCCCTCTCTCTGACCCCACTATCCCCCCCGTGTCTGCCCCCTCTCTCTATTACAATTTTTCTGTCCTCCCGACCCGCCTCTCTCTTCCCCGCTCTCTGCCCCCCACTTTCTGACAAGCTCTCCCTGTCACCCTCTCACTGTCCCTTCTCTCTGTCGCCCTCTCGCTATCCCCCTCTCTCTGCCCCATTCTATCTATCACACTCTCTGCCCCCTCTCTCTGTCCCCCTCTCTCTCTGTCCCCCTCTCTCTCTGTCCCCCTCTCTCTCTGCCCCCTCTCTCTGTCCCCTTCTCTCTGACACCCTCTCTCTTTCCCACTCTATCTCCCCCACTCTCTGTCCCCTCTATCTGTCTACCCTCTCTCTCTATCCCCCTCTCGATGTCCCCCTCTCTCTGTCCCCCTCTTTCTGACCCCCTCTATCTCACACACTCTGTCCCCGCTCTCTGTCCACCCTCTCTGTCCGGCTCTCTGCCCCATCCCTTTCTCTGCCCCCGTCTCCCTGTCCCCCACTCTCAGCCCATTCTCACTCTGTCCCCTCTCTCAATGTCGCCCTCTATCTGTCCCACACTACCTGTCCCCCTTTCTGGGCCCCCTCCCTGTTCCCTCTCTCTCTGCCCCCTCTCTCTCTGCCCCCTCTCTCTGTCTCCCTTTCTCTCACCCCCTCTCACTCTGTCCCCCTCTCTCTTTCCAACTCTGTACCACTCTCTCTGTCCTCCACTCGCTGTACCCTTCCCTCTGATACTCACTATCTCCACCTCTCTGTGTCCCGCTCTCTCTTACCCTCTCTACCTCGCCCTCTTTCCGTCCCCTTCTCTCTGACCCCCTCAATCTCCCTCATTCTCTGTGCCCATCTCTCTGTCGCGCACTCTGTCCCCCCGTCCCTTACACACGCCTCTCTCCCCCCCTCTCTCTCTGTTACCCTCTCTGTCTGTCCCCCTCTCTCTGTCTCCACTCTCTGCACCCCCTCTCTCTGTCCCCCGTCTCTCTGTCCCCACCCTCTCTCTCTCTATCTTCCCCTCTCTCTCTGTTCCCCTCTCTCTCTGTCTCCCTCTCGCTCTGTCCCCCCTCTCACTGTCCCCCTCCCTCTGACCTCCTCTATTTCCCCCACTCACTGTCCCCTCTACCTGTCCTGCCTCTCTCTCTGTCCACCCTCTCCGTTCCCCTCACTCTCTGTCCCCCACTCTCATCCCCTCTCTCTGTTTTATCTCTCTGTCCCCCTCTTTCTCTATCCCCACATTCTCTCTGTCCCCCTCTCTCTGTACCCCCTTCTCTCTGTCCCCCTCTCTCTGCCCAGTATCTCTGCCCCGCTCTCTATCTCCCTCTCTCGGTTGCCCTCACTCTGCCTACTCTCTGTCCCGCCCTCTCCAACTCTGTACCCCACTCTCTGTCCCCCCTCCCGCTGACACCCTCTACCACGCCCTCTTTCCGTCCCTCTCTCTCTGACCCCTCTATCTCCATCATTCTCTGTGCCCCTCTTTCTGTCGCCCTCTCTCTGTCCATCCTCTCCCTCCCACCCGTCTCTCTCTGTCTCCCTCTCTCTCTGTCCCCCCTCTCTGTCCCCCTTTCTCTCTGTCCCCCTCTCTCTCTGAGCACGCTCTCTGTGTCCCCCTCATTCTGACCCCCTCTATCTCAACCACTCTCTGTCCCCTCACTCTGTCCCCCTCTCACTGTCGCCCTCTCTCTGTCCCACACTGCCTGTACCCCTTTCTCTGCCCCCTCTCCCTGTTCTCTCTCTCTGCCCCCTCTCTCTCTGACCCCCTCTCTTTGCCCCCACTCTCTCTGCCCCCTCTCTCTGTCTCTCACTCTTTCACCCCCTCTCTCTCTGTCCCCCTCTCTCTTTCCAACTCTGTACCACTCTCTCTGTCCCCCACTCGCTGTCCCCCTCCCTCTGATCCCCACTATCTCCCCCTCTCTGTGTCCCGCTCTGTCTTACCCCCTCTACCTCGCCATCTTTCCGTCCCCCTCTCTCTGACCCCCTCTATCTCCCTCATTCTCTGTGCCCATCACTCTGTCGCGCACTCTCTGACCCCCTTCCCTCACACACGCCTCTCTCTCTCCCCGTCTCTCTCTGTCACCCTCTCTGTCTGTCCCCACTCTCTCTGTCTCCACTCTCTGCCCCCCTCTCTCTATCCCACTCTCTATCTCCCCCCCTCTCTGTCTGTCCCTCTCTCTCTCAGACCCCCTCTCTGTCCCGCTCTCTCTCCCCCACTCTCTGTCCCCTCTCTCTGTCACCCTTTATCTGCCCTCCTCCCTCTGTCACCTTCTCTCTGTTGCCCTCTCTATGTCCCCCTCTCTCTGTCACCCTCTCTCTGCCCCACTCTCTGTCCCATCTCTCTGTCACCCTCTCTCTGCCTTTCATTCTCTGTCACCTCCTCTCGGTTGCCCTCCCTCTGACTCCCACTATCTCCCCTCTCTGTGTCCCGCTCACTCTGACCCCCTCTACCTCGCCCTCTTTCGGCCCCCTCTCTCTGACCCTCTCTATCTCTCTCATTCTCTGTGCCCCTCTCTCTGTCGCGCTCTCAGTGTCCCCCCTCTCCCTCCCACCGCCTCTCTCTCTCCCCGTCTCTATCTGTAACAATCTCTGTCTGTCCCTCTCTCTCTCAGTCCCCCCTCTCTGTCCCCCTCTCTCTCTCCCACTCTCTGTCCCCTCCATCTCTGTCCCCCTTTCTCTCTGTCCCCCCTCTCTGTCCCCCTCTCTCTCTGTCCCCCCTTCTCTGACGGCCCCCTCTCTCTGCCCCCTCTCTCTCCCCCGCTCTCTATCTCCCTCTCTCTGTTGCTCTCTCTCTGCCCACTCTCTGACCCCTTCTCTCTGTGCCCTCTCTCTGACGCTCTCTCTCTCTGCCCCTCTCTCCCTCTCCAACTGTGTACCCCGCTCTCTGTCCCCCCTCCCACTGACCCCCACTATCTCCCTGATTCTCTGTCCCTCCTCTCTGTCCCGCTTTCTCTGACCCCCTCTACCTCGCCCTCTTTCCGTCCCACTCTCTCCGAACCCCTCTATCTCCCTCATTCTCTGTGCCACTCTCTCTGTCGTCCTCTCTCTGTCCCCCTCTCTCTGTCCCCCTCCCTCTGACCCCCTCTCTCTCTGACCCCCTCTCTGTCCCGCTCTCTCACCCCCACTCTCTGTCCCCCCTCTCTGTCCCCCTTTCTCTCTGTCCCCCTCACTCTCTGAGCCCCTCTCTCTGTCCCCCTCATTCTGACCCCCTCTATCTCAACCACTCTCTGTGCCCGCACCCTGTCCCACACTCTCCGTCCATCAATCACTGCCCCCCCTCTCTCTCTGTCCCCACACTCTGTCCCCATCTCTCTGTCCCCCTCTCTCTGACCCCCTCTCTCTCTCCACCACTCTGTACCCCTCTCTCTGTCCCCCATTCTCTGTTCACCGTCCTTCTGAACCCTTCTATATCCCCCTCTCACTCTGTTCCCCACTCTCTGACCCCCTCTATCTCTCCGACTCTCTGTCCCCTCGCTCTGTACCCCTCTCTCTCTGTCCACTCTCTCTCGGTTCCCCTCTCTCTGTCCCCCTCTCTCTGTCCCCCCTCTCTCTTTCCCCGGCTCTCTGACCCCCTCCCTCTGACACCCCTCTCTCTCCCCGCTCTCTGACCCCTCCCTCTGTCGCCCTCTCTCTCTATCCGCCTCTCTCTCTGTCCCCTCTCTCTGTCCCCCTCTATCTCGCCCACTCTCTGTCCCCGCTCTCTGTCCCCCTCTCTCTGTCCCCCACTCTCTGTCCATCTCTCTCTGTCCCCCTCTATCTTCCCCCTCTCTCTATCCCCCTCTCTCTGACCCCACTATCCCCCCGTGTCTGCCCCCTCTCTCTGTTACCCTTTTTCTGCCCTCCCGACCCGCCTCTCTCTCTTCCCCGCTCTCTGCCCCCCTCTTTCTGACAAGCTCTCCCTTTCACCCTCTCACTGTCCCTTCTCTCTGTCGCCCTCTCGCTATCCCCCTCTCTCTGCCCCACTCTATCTATCACACTCTCTGCCCCCTCTCTCTGTCCCCCTCTCTCTCTGTCCCCCTCTCTCTCTGTCCCCCTCTCTCTCTGTCCCTCTCTCTGTGTCTCCCTCTCTCTCTGCCCCCTCTCTCTGTCCCCTTCTCTCTGACCCCCTCTATCTCCCCCACTCTCTGTCACCTCTATCTGTCTACCCTCTCTCTCTATCCCCCTCTCTCTGTCCCACTCTCTCTGTCCCCCTCTTTCCGACCCCCTCTATCTCACGCACTCTGTCCCCGCTCTCTGTCCACCCTCTCTGTCCGGCTCTCTGTCCCCTCCCTTTCTCTGCCCCCGTTTCCCTGTCCCCCACTCTCAGCCCATTCTCACTCTGTCCCCTCTCTCACTGTCGCCCTCTCTCTGTCCCACACTACCTGTCCCCCTTTCTCTGCCCCCCTCCCTGTTCACTCTCTCTCTGCCCCCTCTCTCTCTGCCCCCTCTCTCTGTCTCCCTTTCTCTCACCCCCTCTCACTCTGTCCCCCTCTCTCTTTCCAACTCTGTACCACTCTCTCTGTCCCCCACTCGCTGTACCCCTCCCTCTGAAATCCACTATCTCCACCTCTCTGTGTCCCGCTCTCTCTTACCCCCTCTACCTCGCCCTCTTTCCGTCCCCCTCTCTGACCCCCTCTATCTCCCTCATTCTCTGTGCCCATCTCTCTGTCGCGCACTCTGTCCCCCCGTCCCTTACACACGCCTCTCTCTCCCCCTCTCTCTCTGTCACCCTCTCTGTCTGTCACCCTCTCTCTGTCCCCCGTCTCTCTGTCCCCACCCTCTCTCTCTCTATCTTCCCCTCTCTCTCTCTCTGTTCCCCTCTCTCTCTGTCTCCCTCTCGCTCTGTCCCCCCTCTCACTGTTCCCCTCCCTCTGACCCCCTCTATTTCCCCCACTCACTGTCCCCTCTACCTGTCCTGCCTCTCTCTCTGTCCACCCTCTCCGTTCCCCTCACTCTCTGTCCCCCACTCTCATCCCCTCTCTCTGTTCTCTCTCTCTGTCCCCTCTTTCTCTATCCCCACATTCTCTCTGTCCCCCTCTCTCTGTACCCCCTTCTCTCTGTCCCCCTCTCTCTGCCCAGTATCTCTGCCCCGCTCTCTATCTCCCTCTCTCGGTTGCCCTCACTCTGCCTACTCTCTGTCCCGCCCTCTCCAACTCTGTACCCCACTCTCTGTCCCCCTCCCTCTGACACGCTCTCCCTCGCCCTCTTTCCGTCCCTCTCTCTCTCACCCCTCTATCTCCATCATTCTCTGTGCCCCTCTTTCTGTCGCCCTCTCTCTGTCCATCCTCTCCCTCCCACCCGTCTCTCTCTGTCTCCCTCTCTCTCTGTCCCCCCTCTCTGTCCCCCTTTCTCTCTGTCCCCCTCTCTCTCTGAGCCCCTCTCTCTGTCCCCCTCATTCTGACCCCCTCTATCTCAATCACTCTCTGTCCCCGCACTCTGTCCCCCACTCTGTCCATCACTCTCTGTCCCCCTCTCTCTCTGTCCCCACACTCGGTCCACCCCTCTCTGTCCCAATCTCTCTCTGTCCCCCTCTCTCTGTCCCCCTCTCTCTGACCCCCTCTCTCTCTCCCACTCTGTACCCCTCTATCTGTCCCCCATTCTCTGTTCACCCTCCTTCTTACCCCCTCTATATCCCCCTCTCACTCTGTTCCCCACTCTCTGACCCCCTCTATCTCTCCGACTCTCTGTCCCCTCGCTCTGTCCCCGTCTCTCTCTGTCCCCTCTCTCACTCGGTTCCCCTCTCTCTGTCCCCCTCTCTCTGTGCCCCATCTCTCTTTCCCCGGCTCTCTGACCCCCTCCATCTGACACCCCTCTTTCTCCCCCGCTCTCTGTCCCCTCTCTCTGTCGCCCTCTCTCTCTATCCGCCTCTCTCTCTGTCCATCTCTCTCTGTCCCCCTCTATCTCCCACCTTTCTCTATCCCCCTCTCTCTGACCCCACTATCTCCCCGTCTCTGCCCCTCTCTCTGTTACCCTTTTTCTGCCCCCCGACCCGCCTCTCTCTCTTCCCCGCTCTCTGCCCCCCTCTTTCTGACAAGCTCTCCCTGTCACACTCTCACTGTTCCTTCTCTCTGTCGCCCTCTCGCTATCCCCCCTCTCTGCCACACTCTATCTACCACACTCTCTGCCCCCTCTCTCTGTCCCCCCCTCTCTCTCTGTCCCCTCTCTCTCTGTCCCCCACTCTCTCTGTCCCTCTCTCGCTGTCTCCCTCTCTCTCTGCCCCCTCTCTCTGTCCCCTTCTCTCTGACCCCTCTATCTCTCGACTCTCTGTCCCCTCTCTCTGTCCCCCTCTCTCTTTCCCACTCTATCTCCCCCACTCTTTGTCCCCTCTATCTGTCTACCCTCTCTCTCTATCCCCCTCTCTCTGACCCCTCTCTCTGTTCCCCTCTTTCCGGCCCCCTCTATCTCCCGCACTCTGTCCCCGCTCTCTGTCCACCCTCTCTGTCCCGCTCTCTGCCCCCTCCCTTTCTCTGCCCCGTCTCCCTGTCCCCCAATGTCAGCCCACTCTCACTCTGTCCCCCTCTCACTGTCGCCCTCTCTCTGTCCCACACTGCCTGTACCCCTTTCTCTGCCCCCTCTCCCTGTTCTCTCTCTGCCCCCTCTCTCTCTGACCCCTTCCCTTTGCCCCCACTCTCTCTGCCCCCTCTCTCTGTCTCCCACTCTCTCACCCCCTCTCTCTCTGTCCCCCTCTCTCTTTCCATCTCTGTACCACTCTCTCTGTCCCCCACTCGCTGTCCCCCTCCCTCTGATCCCCACTATCTCCCCCTCTCTGTGTCCCGCTCTGTCTTACCCCCTCTACCTCGCCTTCTTTCCGTCCCCCTCTCTCTGACCCCCTCTATCTCCCTCATTCTCTGTGCCCATCACTCTGTCGCGCACTCTCTGACCCCCTTCCCTCACACACGCCTCTCTCTCTCCCCCTCTCTCTCTGTCACCCTCTCTGTCTGTCCCCTCTCTCTCTGTCTCCACTCTCTGCCCCCCTCTCTCTATCCCCCTCTCTATCTTCCCCCCTCTCTGTCTGTCCCTCTCTCTCTCAGACCCCCTCTCTGTCCCGCTCTCTCTCCCCACCTCTCTGTCCCCTCTCTCTGTCACCCTTTATCTGCCCTCCTCACTCTGTCACCTTCTCTCTGTTGCCCTCTCTATGTACCCCTCTCTCTGTCACCCTCTCTCTGCCCCACTCTCTGTCCAATCTCTCTGTCACCCTCTCTCTGCCTTTCATTCTCTGTCACCTCCTCTCGGTTGCCCTCCCTCTGACTCCCACTATCTCCCCCTCTCTGTGTCCCGCTCACTCTGACCCCCTCTACCTCGCCCTCTTTCGGCCCCTCTCTCTGACCCTCTCTATCTCTCTTATTCTCTGTGCCCCTCTCTCTGTCGCGCTCTCAGTGTCCCCCCTCTCCCTCCCAGCGCCTCTCTCTCTCCCCCTCTCTATCTGTAACACTCTCTGTCTGTCCCTCTCTCTCTCACTCCCCCCTCTCTGTCCCCCCCTCTCTCCCCCACTCTCTGTCTCCTCCATCTCTGTCCCCCTTTCTCTCTGCCCCCCCTCTCTGTCCCCCTCTCTCTCTGTCCCCCCTTCTCTGTCGGCCCCCCTCTCTTTGCCCCCTCTCTCTCTCCCGCTCTGTATCTCCGTCTCTCTGTTGCCCTCTCTCTGCCCACTCTCTGACCCCTTCTCACTGTGCCCTCTCTCTGACGCTCTCTCTCTCTGCCCCTCTCTCCCTCTCCAACTCTTTACCCCGCTCTCTGTCCCCCCTCCCTCTGAACCCCACTATCTCCCTCATTCTCTGTCCCCCCTCTCTGTCCCGCTTTCTCTGACCCCCTCTACCTCGCCCTCTTTCCGTCCCACTCTCTCCGAACCTCTCTATCTCCCTCATTCTCTGTGCCACTCTCTCTCTGTCGTCCTCTCTCTGTCCCCCTCTCTCTGTACCCCTCCCTCTGTCCACCTCTCTCTCTGACCCCCTCTTTGTCCCGCTCTCTCTCCCCCACTCTCTGTCCCCTCTCTCTGTCCCCTCTCTCTGCTCCCCTCTACATAGCCCTCTTTCCGTCCCCTCTCTTTGACCCCCTCTATCTCCCTCATTCTCTGTGCCCCTCTCTTTGTCGCGCTCTCACTGTGCCCCTCTCCCTCCCACCCGCCTCTCTCTCTCCCCCTCTCTCTCTATCAACCTCTCTGTCTTCCCCCCCTCTCTCTGTCCCCCCTCTCTGTTCCCCTCTCTCTCTGTCCCTCTATCTATCTGGCCCCTCTCTGTCTGTCCATGTCTCTCTCCCTGTCAACCCTCCCTCTCCCCCTCTCTCTGGCCCACTCTCTGTCCCTTCTCTCTGTCACCCTCTCTCTGCCCCACTCTCTGTCCCATCTCTCTGTCACCCTCTCTCTCTGCCTTTCATTCTCTGTCACCTCCTCTCGGTTGCCCTCCCTCTGACTCCCACTATCTCCCCCTCTCTGTGTCCCGCTCACTCTGACCCCCTCTACCTTGCCCTCTTTCGGTCCCCTCTCTCCGACCCCCTCTATCTCCCTCATTCTCTGTGCCCCTCTCTCTGTCGCGCTCTCAGTGTCCCCCCGCTCCCTCCCACCCGCCTCTCTCTCTCCCCCTCTCTATATGTCACCCTCTCTGTCTGTCTCTCTCTCTCTGTCCCCCCACTCTGTCCCCCTCTCTCTCTCCCACTCTCTGTCTCCTCTATCTCTGTCCCCCTTTCTCTCTGTCCCCCCTCTCTGTCCCCCTCTCTCTCTGTCCCCCTTCTCTGTCTGCCCCCCTCTCTCTGCCCCCTCTCTCTCCCCCGCTCTCTATCTCCCTCTCTTTGTTGCCCTCTCTCTGCCCACTCTCTGACCCCTTCTCTCTGTGCCCTCTCTCTGACGCTCTCTCTCTCTGCCCCTCTCTCCCTCTCCAACTGTGTACTCCGCTCTCTGTCCCCCTCCCTCTGACCCCCACTATCTCCCTCATTCTCTGTCCCCCCTCTCTGTCCCGCTTTCTCTGACCCCGTCTACCTCGCCCTCTTTCCGTCCCACTCTCTCTGAACCCCTCGATCTCCCTCATTCTCTGTGCCACTCTCTCTGTCGTCCTCTCTCTGTCGTCCTCTCTCTGTACCCCTCCCTCTGTCCCCCTCTCTCTCTGACCCCCTCTTTGTCCCCCTCTCTCTCCCCCCCTTTCTCTCTGCCCCCCCCACTCTGTCCCCCTCCCTCTGACACCCTCTATCTCCCCGACTCTCTGTCCCCTCTCTCTGTCCCCCTCTCTCTGTCCCCCTCTATCTCCCCGACTCTCTGTCCCCTCCCTCTCTCTGCACCCTATCTCTGTCACCCACTCTCTGCCCCCTCTCACACTGTCCCCTCTCTCTCTGTTGCCCTCTCCCTGCCCCCCACTCCCTGCCCCCCATCTCTCTGTCCCCCCTCTCTCTGCCCCCACTCTCTTGGCCCGTCTCTCTGTCTCCCGCTCTCTCCCCGTCTCTCTCTGTCCCCCCTCTCTCTCCAACTCTGTACCACTCTCTCTGTCCCGCTCTCCCTCCCACCCGCCTTTCTCTGTACCCCTCCCTCTGTCCCCCTCTCTCTCGCTGACCCCCTCTCTGTCCCCCCCTCTCTCTGTCCGCCCTCTCTGTCCCCCTCTCTCTGACACCCTCTATCTCCCCGACTCTCTGTCCCCTGTCTCTGTTCCCCTCTCTCTGTCCCTCTCTATCTCCTCCACTCTCTGTCCCCTCTATCTGTCCCGCCTCTGTCTGTCCACCATCTCTGTCCCCTCTCTCTGTCCCCTCCCTCTCTCTGCCCCCTATCTCTGTCACCCACTCTCTGAACCCTCTCACTCTGTCCCCATCTCTATGTTGCTCTCTCTCTGCCCCCCACTCCCTGTCCCCCATTCTCTGTCCCCTCTCTCTGTTCCCTCTCTCTCTGCCCACCCCCGTCTCTGTCCCCCCTCTCTCTGCCCCCACTCTCTCTGCCCCTCTCTCTGTCTCCCTCACTCTCCCCGTCTCTCTCTGTCCCTCTCTCTCTCTCCAACTATGTACCACTCTGTCCCCGACTCTCTGTCCCCACTCCCTCTGACTCCCATTATCTCCCCCACTCTGTGTCCCGCTCTCTCTGAACCCCTCTACCTCACCCTCTTTCGGTCCCCCTCTCTCTGAACCCCTCTATCTCCCTCATTCTCTGCGCCCCTCTCTCTGTCGCGCTCTCACTGTCACCCCTCTCCCTCCCACCCGACTCTCTCTCTCCCCCCCCCCTCTCCCTGTCACCCTCTCTGACTGTCCCCGTCTCTCTCTGCCCCCCCTCTCTGTCCCCCTCTCTCTGTATCCCCCTCTCTCTCTGGCCCCTCACTATCTGTCCCCCTCTCTCTCTGTCATCCCTCTCTGTCCCCCTCTCTCTCTCCCCCACTCTCTGTGCCCTCTCTCTGTCACCCTCTCTCTGCCCTCCTCTCTCTGTCCGCCCTCGCCCTTCTGCCTCTATCTGTCCTCCCTCGCTGTCCCCTCTCTATCTGTACCCCATCTCTCTCCTACCTCGATCTGTCTACTCTATCTCTCTCCTCTCTCTGTCCCCCTGCCTCTGCCCCCCTTCTCTCTTTCCCCCTCTATCTCTCCCACTCTCTGTCCCCTCTACCTGTCCTACCTCTCTCTGTCCACCCTCTCTGTTCCCCTCTGTCTCTGTCCCCCCCCCCTCTGTCCCCCCTCACTCTGTCCTCTTTCTCTGTCCCCTCTCTCTCTATTCCCCATTCTCTCTCTCCCCTTCTCTCTGCCCCCTCTATCTCTGTCCCCCTCTCTCTCTGTTCCCACTCTCTGTCCCCCTCTCTCTCTGTCCCCCTTCTCTTTGCCCCCTCTCTCTGCCCCCTCTCTCTCCCCCGCTCTCTATTTGCCTCTCTCTGTTGCCCCCTCTCTGCCCACTCTCTGCCCCTTCTCTCTGCCCCCGCCTTCTCCAATTCTGTACCCCACTCTCTGTCTAACCTCCCTCTGACCCTCTCTACCTCGCCCTCTTTCCGTCCCCCTCTATCTCCCTCATTCTCTGTGCCACTCTCTCTGTCGCGCTCTCTCTGTCCCCCCTCTCCCTCCCACCCTCCTCTCTCTCTCCCCCTCTCTCTCTGTCACCCTCTCTGTCTGTCCCCCTCTCTCTCTGTCCCCCCTATCTATCCCCTCTCTCTCTGTCCCCCACTTTCTCTGCCCCCCTCTCTGTCTGTCCACTCTCTCAGTCCCCCCTCTCTGTCCCCCTCTCTCTCCCCCACTCTCTGTCCCCTCGCTCTGTCACACTCTCTCTGCCCTCCTCTCTCTGTCACCCCTCTCTCTGTCCCCCTTTCTCTGTCCCCCTCTCTCTGTCCCCTCTCTCTGACCCCCTCTATATCCCCCACTCTCTGCCCCTCTCTCTGTCCCCTCTCTCTTTCCCCTTTCTCTCTTTCCCCTTCTCTCTGTCCCCCTCTCTCTGTCCATCTCTCTGACCCCCTCTATCTCACCCACTCTCTGCCCCTCTCTCTGTCCCCTCTCTCTGTCCCCTTTCTCTCTTTCCACTTCTCTCTGTCCCCGCTCTCTGTCCCCCACTCTCTGTCGATCTCTCTCTGTCACTCTCTTTCTGCACCCCTCTCTGTCCCCTCTCTCTCGCTCCCCCGCTCACTGCCCCCTCTCTCTGTCACCCTCTCCCTGTCCCCCTCTCACTGTCCCCTCTCTCTCTGTACCCCCTCTCTCTATTACCACTCTCTCTGTCCGCCTCTATCTGCCCCACTCTCTGCTCCCCTCTCTCTGTCCCCTTCTCTCTGTCCCCCCCTCTCTCTGTCCCCCCTCTCTGTCGCCCCCTCTCTGTCCCCCTCCCTCTGACCCCCTGTATCTCCCTGACTCTCTGTCCCCTCTCTCTTTCCCCCTCTCTCTGTCCACCTCTATCTACCCCACTCTCTGTCCCCTCTACCTGTCCTGCCTCTCTCTATCCACCCTCTCTGTCCTCTCTCTGTCGCCCTCTCTCTGTCCCCCTCTCTCTGTCCCCCTTTCTCTGTCCCCTCTCTCTGCCGCCTCTCTCTGTCTCCCTCTCTCTCTGTCCCCCTCTCTCTGCCCCCCTCTCTCTGTCCCCCTCTCTGTTCCGCCTCTTTCTGACCACCCTCTCTGTCCCCTTCTCTTTGTCCCCCTCACTCTGTCCCCCTCTCTCTGTCCCCCTCTCTCTGTCCCCCTCTCTCTGTTCCCCTCTCTCTGTCACCCTCTCTCTCCACCCTCTCAATCACCCTCTCTCTGTCCAGCATCCCACTGTCCCCCCTCTTTGTCCCCCCTCCCTCTGTCACCCTTCTCTCTCTACCCTCTCTCTCTCCCTCTCTCTGTATCCCCCCTCTCTCTGTCCCCGCTCTGTCACCGTCTCTCTGTCCCCCTCCCTCTGTCCACCTCTCTCTGTCCCCCCACTCTCTGTCCCCCTTCTCTCTGTCGCTCCCACGCCTCCCTCTCTCTGCCCCCTCTCTCTGTCGCCCCCTCTCTGCCCCCTCTCTGTCCCCTCTCTCTGCCCCCTTTCTCTGTCCCCCTCTGCCTGTCGCCCTCTCTCTGTTCCCCCTCCCTCTGTCCCCCTCCCTTTGCCCCCACTCTCTCTGCCCCTTCTCTCTCTGTCGCCCTCTCTCTGTCCCCCTCTCCCTGTCCCCCTCTCTCTGTCCCCTCTCTCTCTGCCCCCTCTCTCTTTGTCCCCCTCCCTCTGCCCCCACTATCTCTGCCCCTCTCTCTGTCCCCCTCTCTCTCTCTGTCCACCCTCTCTATCCCCTCTCGATCTGGCCCCATCTCTGTCCTGCCTCTATCTGTCCACCGTCTCTGTCTCCCTCTCTCTGTCGCCCTCTCTCTATGCCCCTCTCTCTGTCCCCTCTCTCTCTGCCCCCTCTCTCTGTCCCTCTCTCTCTGTCCCCTCTATCTCTGTCCCCCTCTCTCTCTGTTCCCACTCTCTGTCCCCCTCTCTCTCTGTCCCCTTCTCTTTGCCCCCTCTCTCTGCCCCCTCTCTGTCAACGTTTCTCTGTCCCCCCCGTCCCCACTCTCTCAGCCCACACTCTCTCTGTCTCCCACTCTCTCAGCTCCCTCTCTCTCTGTCCCTCTCTCTCTGTCCCCCTCTCTCTTTCTGTCTCCCTCTCTCTGTCCCCCTCTCTCTGTCCCCTCTCTCTCTGCCCCCCTCTCTCTGTCCCTCTCTCTCTGTCTCCCTCTCTCTGTCCCCTCTCTCTGTCCTCCTCTCTCCGTCCCCCCTCTCTGTCGCCGTCTCTCTCTCTCCCCCCTCTCTGTCAACGTCTCTCTGTCCCCCCGCCCCCACTCTCTCAGCCCCCACTCTCTCTGTCTCCCACTCTCTCAGCTCCCTCTCTCTCTGTCCCTCTCTCTTTGTCCCCCCTCTCTTTCTGCCTCCCTCACTCTGTTCCCCTCGCTCTGTCCCCCCTTTCTCTGTCCCCCTCACTCTGTCCCCCTCTCTCTGTTACCCCTCTCTCTGTCCCCCTCTATCTGCCCCTCTCTCTGTCCGCCTCTCTCTCTGTCCCTCTCTCTCTGTCCCCCTCTCTCTGACCCCCTCTATCGCCCCAACTCTCTGTCCCTTCTCTCTGTCACCCTCTCTCTGACCCCGTCTCTCTGTCCTTCTCTCTCCGTCCCCCCTCTCGGTCGCCGTCTCTCTCTCTATCCCCTCTCTGTCAACTTCTCTCTGTACCCCCTCTCTCTGTCCCCACTCTCTCAGCTCCCTCTCTCTCTGTCCCCCTCTTTGTTCCGCCTTTATCTGTCCACCCTCTCTGTTCCCCTCTCTCTGTCCACCCTCTCTCTGTCCACCCTTCTCTCTGTCCCCTCCCTCTGTCCCCTCTCTCTGTCCCTCCCATCTCTCCCCCTCTGTGTCCTCCCTTTCTGTGTGTCCCCTTTCTCTGTCCCCCACTCTCTGTTCCCGTCTCTCTCTGCCCATTCTCTGTCGTCCTCTCTCTGTCCCCGCTCTGTCACCGTCTCTCTGTCCCCCTCCCACTGTCCACCTCTCTCTGTCCCCCTACTCTCTGTCCCCCCACTCTCTGTCCCACCCATGCCTCCCTCTCTCTGCCCCCTCTCTCTGTCACCGTCTCTCTCTGCCCATTCTCTGTCGTCCTCTCTCTGCCCCCGCTCTGTCACCGTCTCTCTGTCCCCCTCCCACTGTCCACCTCTCTCTGTCCCCCTACTCTCTGTCCCCCCACTCTCTGTCCCACCCACGCCTCCCTCTCTCTGCCCCCTCTCTCTGTCGCCCTCTCTCTGCCCCCCTCCCTCTGCCCCCGCTCTCTGTCCCCCTCTCTCTGACCCCCTATATCTCCCCCACTCGCTGTCCCCTCTCTCTGCCCCCTCTCTCTGTCCCCCTCTGCCTGTCGCCCTCTCTCTGTTCCCCCTCCCTCTGTCCCACCTCCCTCTGCCCCACTCTCTCTGCCCCCTCTCTCTCTGTCGCCCTCTCTCTGTCCCCCTCTCCCTGTCCCCCTCTCTCTGTCCCCTCTCTCTGCCCCCTCTCTCTCTCTTTGTCCCCCCTCCCTCTGCCCCCACTATCTCTGCCCCCTCTCTCTGTCTCCCTCTCTCTCTCTGTCCACCCTCTCTATCCCCTCTCTATGTGGCCCCATCACTGTCCTGCCTCTATCTGTCCACCGTCTCTGTCTCCCTCTCTCTGTCGCCCTCCCTCTGTGCCCCACTCTCTGTCCCCTCTCTCTCTGCCCCTCTCTCTCTGTCCCCCTCTCTCTCTGTCTCCCTCTCTCTGCCTCCTCTCTCTGTCCTCCTCTCTCCGTCCCCCCTCTCTGTCGCCGTCTCTCTCTCTCTCTCCCCCCTCTCTGTCAACGTCTCTCTGTCCCCCCCGTCCCCACTCTCTCAGCCCCCACTCTCTCTGTCTCCCACTTTCTCAGCTCCCTCTCTGTCTGTCCCCCTTTCTCTTTCTGCCTCTCTCTCTCTGTCCCCCTCTCTCTGTCCCCCCTCTCTGTTCCGCCTCTATCTGTCCACCCTCTCTGCTCCCCTCGCTCTGTCCTCTCTCTCTCTGTCCCGCTCACTCTGTCCCCCTCTCTCTGTTACCCCTCTCTCTGACTCCCTCTATCTGCCCCTCTCTCTGTCCCCATCTCTCTCTGTCCCTCTCTCTCTGTCCCCCTCTCTCTGACCCCCTCTATCGCCCCAACTCTCTGTCCCTTCTCTCTGTCACCCTCTCTCTGACCCCTCTCTCTGTCCTTCTCTCTCCGTCCCCCCTCTCTGTCGCCGTCTCTCTCTCTCTCCCCTCTCTGTCAACTTCTCTCTGTACCCCCTCTCTCTGTCCCCACTCTCTCAGCTCCCTCTCACTTTGTCCCCCCTCTCTGTTCCGCCTCTATCTGTCCACCCCCTCTCTGTCCCCCTCTCTCTGTCCCCCTCTCTCTGTCCCCCTCTCTCGGTCGCCATCTCTCTGTCCCCCCTCTCTCTGTTCCCGTCTCTCTGTCCCCCCTCTCTCTGCCCCCTCTCTCTGTCCCCCCTCTCTCTATACACCCTTCTCTCTGTCCCCTCCCTCTGTCCCCTCTCTCTGTCCCTCCCCTCTCTCCCCCCTCTCTCCCCCCTTTCTGTGTGTCCCCTTTCTCTGTCCCCCACTCTCTGTCGCCCTCTCTGTGCTCCCTCTCTGTCTTCCTCTCTCTGTCCCCCTCTCTCTCACACCCCCTCCCTCTGGCCCCCTCTCTCTGTCCCCCCTCTCACTTCCCCCCTCTATCAGCCCCACTTTCTGCCCCCACTCTCTCTGTCCCCCTCTCTGTCCCTCTATCTGTCTCCCTCTCTCTGACCCACTCTATCTCCCCAACACTCTGTCCCCTCTCTCTGTCACCCTCTCTCTGTACCTTTTTCTCTGCCCTCCTTTCTCCATCCCCCCTCTCTTTGTCCGTCTCTCTCTCTCCCCCACTCTGTCACCGTATCTTTGATCCCCCTCTCTCTGTCCCACCCTCTCTTCCCCCTCTCTCCGCCCCCCACTATCTGCCACACTCTCTGTGCCCCCTCTCTCTGTCTCCCTCTCTCCATCCCCCACTCTCTGTCCCCCTCTCTCTGACCCCCTTTCTCTCCCCCACTCTGTAGCCCTCTCTCTGTCCCCCTCTCTCTGTCCCCCCTCTCTCTCTTTCCCTCTCTCTCTGTCCCTCTCTCTCTGTCCCCCCTTCTCTCTCTGTCCCTCTCTCTCTGTCCCCCCTCTGTCTCTCTCCCTTCTCTCTCTGTCCCCCCTTTATCTGTCCCCCCCTCTGTCCCCCTCTCTCTGTCGCTCTATTTCTGCCCCCTCTCTCTCTGCCCCGTCACACCGCCTCTCTGCCCCCTCCATCTACCCCACTCTCTGTCCCCCTCTCTCTGTCGCCCTCCCTCTGACCCCCACTCTCTGTCCCCCTCTGTCTGTCGCCCTCTCTCTGGCCCCCTCTCTCTCCCACGCTCTCTGCCCCCTCTCTCTGTCGACCTCTCTCTGTACGCCTCTCTCTGACCCCTCTATCTCCCCGATTCTCTGTCCCCTCTGTCGGCCTCCCTCTGCCCCTCTCTGTTCCCCTCTCTCTCTGTTCCCCCTATCTCTGTCCCCCCTCTCTGTCCCCCCTCTCTGTCGCCCTCTCTCTGCCCCATCTCTGTCACAGTCTCTCTGTCCCCCCTCTCTCTGTCTCCCCCTGTTCCCCCACTCTCTGACCCCCCCTCTGTGTCCCGCATCTATCTGTCCCCCTCTCTCTGTTCTCCTCTCTCTGTCCCCTCTCTCTGTCTCCCTCTCCCTCTGTTCCCCTCTCTCTGACCTCCCCCTCTCTGCCCCTCTCTCTCTGTCCCCTCTCTCTCTGTACCCCCTCACTGTCCCCTTCTCTCTGCCACCCCCTCCCTGTCGCCCTCTCCCTGTCCCCCTCTCTCTCTGTCCCCCCTCTCTCAGTCCCCTTCTCTCTCTGCCCTCCTCTCTCTGTCCTCCTCTCTCTGTTCCCCTCTCTCTCTCTGCCCCCTCTCTCTGTCCCCTCTCTCTGTCCCCCTCCCTCTCTGCCCACTCTCTGCCCCCTCTCTCTCTGCCCCCCCTCTCTCCCCCCTCTCTGTCACCCTCTCTCTCTGTTCCCCTTCTCTGTCCCCCCTCTCTGTGTCCTCTCTCTCCTCCCGATCTCTGACCCCCTCTCTGTCGCCCTCTCTGTCTGAGTCCCTCTCTCTTCTGTCCCCCACTCTCTCCATCCCCCACTCTCTGACCCCCTCTCTCTGACACCCTCTCTCTCCCCCACTTTGTACCCCTCGCTCTGTCCCCCACTCTCTTTCCCCCTCTATCTCCACCTCTCTCTGCCCCCTCCCTGTAACCACCTCACTCTCCCATCCGCCACTCTCTATCCCTCCTCTTTGTCCCCCTCTCTCTCTGTCCCCTCTCTCTCAGTCCCGCTCACTCCGTTCCCCCATCTCTGTCCCCCTCTCTCTCCCACCCGCCTCTCTCTGACCCCCTCTCTCTCCTACCCACATCTCTCTCTGCCCCCTCTCTCTGACACCCCTCTCTCCCCCACTCTGTACCCCTCTCTATCCACCACTCTCTGACCACCTCTCTCTGTCCCCCGCTATATCCCCCTCTTTCTGAGCCCCTCTCTCTTACCCCCTCTATCTCCCCCACTCTCTGCGCCCCCCTCTCTCAGTCCCCGACTCTCTGTCCCCTCTCTCTCTCTCCCCCGCTCTCTGACTCCTCTCTGTCGCCCTCTCTCTGCCACCTCTCTCTCTGCTCACCTCTCTCTCCCCCTCTCTCTCTGCCACTCTCTCTCTCTGTCCCCCACTGTCTCCATCCCCCCACTCTCTGTCCTCTTCTCTCTGACCCCCTCTCTCTCCCCCACTCTGTACCCCTCTCTCTGTCTCCCTCACTCAGCCCCCTTCGCTCTGTCCCCCCTCTCTCTGACCCCTTCTCTCTCTGTCCTCCTCTCTCTCTATCCCCCTCTCTCTGTCGCCGCTCTCTCTGTCCCCCTCTCTCTCTGTCCCCCTCTCTTTGTCGCCCGCTCTCTCTGTCCCCCTCTCTCTCTCTCTGCCCCCCCTCTCTCTTACCCCTGTCTCTGTTCCCCCCTGTCGCCCTCTCTCTCTGACCCCCCTCTCTCTGTTTCCCCATCTCTGTCCCCCTCTCTCTTCCACCCGCCTCTCTCTGCCCGCCTCTCTCTCCCACCCACATCTCTCTCTGTCCCCCTCTCTCTATCCCCCTCTCTTTGCCCCCTCTCTCCCTGCCCCCTCGCTTTGCCCCTCTCTCTGTCCCCACTCTCTCTCTGTCCGGCACTCTCTCCATTCCCCCACTCTCTGACCCCGCTCTCTCCCCCACTCTGTACCCCTCTCTCTATCCCCCACTCTCTGACCCCCTCTCTCTTTCCCCCGTTATATCCCCCTCTTTCTGACCCCCTCTCTCTTACCCCCTCTATCTCCCCCACTCTCTGTGCCCCCCTCTCTCTGTCGCCCACTCTCTGTCCCTCTCTCTCTTTCCCCTCTCTCAGTCCCCCTCTCTCTGTCCCCCCTCTCTCTACCCCGCTCTCTGCTCCCCTCTCTGTCCTCCTCTCTCTGTGCCCCCTCCCTCTCTGTCCCCCTCTCTCTCTCTGTCCCCCACTGTCTCCATCCCCCCACTCTCTGTCCCCTTCTCTCTGACCCCCCTCTCTGCCCCACTCTGTACCACTCTCTCTGTCTACCTCTCTGAGCCCCCTTCTCACTGTCCCCACTCTCTCTGACCCCTTCTCTCTCTGTCCTCCTCTCTCTCTATCACCCTCTCTCTGTTGCCGCTCTCTCTGTCCCCCTCTCACTCTGTCCCCTCTCTTTGTCGCCCGCTCTCACTGTCCCCCTCTCTCTCTGCCCACCTCTCTCTCTTACCCCTGTCTCTGTTCCCCCCGTCGCCCTCTCTCTCTGACCCCCTCTCTCTCTGTACCCCTCTCTCTCTCTGTACCCCTCTCTCTAATCCCTCTCTCTCTGCCCCCCTCACACCGCCTCTCTGCCCCCTCTCTACCCCACTCTCTGTCGCCCTCTCTCTATCGCCCTCTCTCTGACCCCCACTCTCTGTCCCCCTCTGTCTGTCGCCCTCTCTCTGACCCCCTCTCTCTCCCCCCTCTCTGCCCCCTCTCTCTGTCGCCCTCTCTCTGTCCCCCTCTTTCTGAACCTCTCTCTCTCCTACCCGTCTCTCTCTCCCCCCCCGCTCTCTGCCCCCATCTCTGTCGCCCTCTCTCTCTCCCACCTGCCTCTCTCTATCCCCCCTCTTTGTCCCTCTCTCTCTCTGTCCCGCCCTCTCTGTTCCCTCTTTCTCTGTCCCCCTCTCTCTGACCCCCTCTCTCTCCCCCGCTCTCTGCCCCCTCTCTCTGTCTCCCTCTCTCTGTCCCTCTCATTCTGACCCCCTCTCTCTTCTACCCGCCTCTCTCTCCCCCGCTCTCTGCTCCCTCTATCTGTCGCCCTCTCTCTCTCACACCCAACTCTCTCTATCCCCCTTCTTTGTCCCTCTGTCTCACTCTGTCCCGCCCTCTCTGTTCCCTCTCTCACTGCCCCCCTCTCTCTTTCTGTCCCCCTCTCTCTCTCTTTCCCCTCTCTCTCTCAGTCCCTTCTCTCTCTTTCCCTCTTTCTCTCTGTCACCCCCTCTCTCTCTCCCTTCTCTCTCTGTCCCCTCTCTCTGTCCCCCCTCTGTCCCCCTCTCTCTGTCGCCCTCTTTCTGCCCCGTCTCTCTTTGTTCCCCTCACACCGCCTCTCTGCCCCTTCTATCTACCCCACTCTCTTTCTCCCTCTCTCTAGCCCTCTCTCTGACCCCCACTCTCTGTCCCCCGCTCTCTGCTCCCCTCTCTGTCCTCCTCTCTCTGTGCCCCCTCCCTCTCTGTCCCCCTCTCTCTCTCTGTCCCCCACTGTCTCCATCCCCCCACTCTCTGTCCCCTTCTCTCTGACCCCCCTCTCTGCCCCACTCTGTACCACTCTCTCTGTCTACCTCTCTGAGCCCCCTTCTCACTGTCCCCACTCTCTCTGACCCCTTCTCTCTCTGTCCTCCTCTCTCTCTATCACCCTCTCTCTGTTGCCGCTCTCTCTGTCCCCCTCTCACTCTGTCCCCTCTCTTTGTCGCCCGCTCTCACTGTCCCCCTCTCTCTCTGCCCACCTCTCTCTCTTACCCCTGTCTCTGTTCCCCCCGTCGCCCTCTCTCTCTGACCCCCTCTCTCTCTGTACCCCTCTCTCTCTCTGTACCCCTCTCTCTAATCCCTCTCTCTCTGCCCCCCTCACACCGCCTCTCTGCCCCCTCTCTACCCCACTCTCTGTCGCCCTCTCTCTATCGCCCTCTCTCTGACCCCCACTCTCTGTCCCCCTCTGTCTGTCGCCCTCTCTCTGACCCCCTCTCTCTCCCCCCTCTCTGCCCCCTCTCTCTGTCGCCCTCTCTCTGTCCCCCTCTTTCTGAACCTCTCTCTCTCCTACCCGTCTCTCTCTCCCCCCCCGCTCTCTGCCCCCATCTCTGTCGCCCTCTCTCTCTCCCACCTGCCTCTCTCTATCCCCCCTCTTTGTCCCTCTCTCTCTCTGTCCCGCCCTCTCTGTTCCCTCTTTCTCTGTCCCCCTCTCTCTGACCCCCTCTCTCTCCCCCGCTCTCTGCCCCCTCTCTCTGTCTCCCTCTCTCTGTCCCTCTCATTCTGACCCCCTCTCTCTTCTACCCGCCTCTCTCTCCCCCGCTCTCTGCTCCCTCTATCTGTCGCCCTCTCTCTCTCACACCCAACTCTCTCTATCCCCCTTCTTTGTCCCTCTGTCTCACTCTGTCCCGCCCTCTCTGTTCCCTCTCTCACTGCCCCCCTCTCTCTTTCTGTCCCCCTCTCTCTCTCTTTCCCCTCTCTCTCTCAGTCCCTTCTCTCTCTTTCCCTCTTTCTCTCTGTCACCCCCTCTCTCTCTCCCTTCTCTCTCTGTCCCCTCTCTCTGTCCCCCCTCTGTCCCCCTCTCTCTGTCGCCCTCTTTCTGCCCCGTCTCTCTTTGTTCCCCTCACACCGCCTCTCTGCCCCTTCTATCTACCCCACTCTCTTTCTCCCTCTCTCTAGCCCTCTCTCTGACCCCCACTCTCTGTCCCCCTCTCTCTGTCGCCCTCTCTCTGTCCCCCTCTCTCTGTCGCCCTCTCTCTCTCTCCCACCCGCCTCTCTCTATCCCCCCTCTTTGTCCCTCTCTCTCTCTGTCCCGCCCTCTCTGTTCCCTCTTTCTCTGTCCCCATCTCTCTGACCCCCTCTCTCTCCCACCCCCCTCTCTCTCTGACCCCCTCCCTATGACCCTCTCTATCTCCCCCACTCTCTGTCCCCCTCTCTCTGTCACCCTCTCTCTGACCTCCTCTCTCTCAAACCCACCTTTCTCTGTACCCCATCACTGTCCCCCTTTCTCTGTCACACCTCTTTCTGTCGCCCTCTCTCTCTCCCCTCTCTTTCTGCCCCCTCTCTCTGTACCCCCTCTCTGTCCCCCTCTCTGTCCCCCTCTCTCTGTCCCAGTCTCTCTGAACCCCTCTCTCTCCCCCACTCTGTAACCCTCTCTCTGCCCCCTCTCTCTGTCCCCCTCTCTCTACCCCCTCTCTCTGCCCCCTCTCTCTGACACTTTCTCTCTGTCACCGTCTCTCTGTCCCTTCTCTCTCTCCCCGCTCTCTGACACCCTCTCTGTCGCCCTCTCTCTGTCCCTCTCTCTCTCCCCCTCTCTCTGTCCCCACTCTCTCCATTCCCCCACTCTCTATCTCCCTCTCTCTGACCCCCCTTCTCTCCCCCACTCTGTACACCTCTCTCTGCCCCCTCGCTCTGTCACCGTCTCTCTGTCACCGTCTCTCTATCCCCCCTTCTCTCTGTCCTGCTCTCTCTCAAACCCCCTCTCTCTGTCCCCCTCTCTCTGTTTCCCCCCTCTTTGTCCCCCTCTCTCTGTCCCCTCTATCTCTCCCACGCTCTCTGCTCTCTCTCTCTGTCCGCCACTCTCTGTACCCCTCTCTCTGACTCCCTCTCTCTCCCACACTCTGTACCCCTCTCTCTGTGTTCCTCTCTCTGTCCCCTCTATCTCTCCCCTGCTCTCTGCCCCCCTCTGTCGCCCTCTCTCTGCTCCCTCTCTCTCTGCCCCCTCTCTGTCCCCCCACTCTCTGTCCCCCATTCTCTGACCCCCTCTATCTCCCCCATTCTATGTCCCCCTCTCTCTGTCGCCCTCTCTCTGCCCCCTTCACCCTCCCACCCGTCTCTCTCTGTCCCCCTCTCTCCCTGTCCCCCTCTCTCCCTGTCCCGTCTCTCTGTGTGACCCTCTCTCTCTGTCGCCATCTCTCTGCCCCCTCTCTCTCTGACCCCCCTCTCTCTGACCCCCTCTCTCTCTGACTCCCTCTATCTCCCCCTTTCTCTGTTCCCCTCTCTCTGTCCCCCTCTCTCTGTCCCCCTTTCTCTGACCCCCTCTATCTCCCCCATTCTATGTCCCCCTCTCTCTGTCGCCATCTCTCTGCCCCCTCTCTCTCTGACCCCCCCTCTCTCTGACCCCCTCTCTCTCTGACTCCCTCTATCTCCCCCTTTCTCTGTTCCCCTCTCTCTGTCCCCCTCTCTCTGTCCTCCCTCTCTCTGACCCCTCTCTCATCATGTCCTCCCCTATTTCTCTCTCTCCCTCCCTCACCTTATCTCTCCCTTCCCTCTCTCTCTCTCCCTCTGTCTCTCCCTGCTCCTTCGCTCTCTCTCCATCTTCTCCCACTCTCGATCCCCCTATCTCGGTGTCTCTCTCCCCACCCACCTCCCTCCGTTTCTCTCTGACTCAATCTCTCTCCCTCCTGTCCTGCCCTTCCTCTCTCTCTGACACCCTCTATCTCCCTAGTCCTTCCCTCTCCCTCTGACCCAAAGACTGGGGGTTGGTGGTGAGGCTGCGTGTGAGGGGTGGGGTTCCGATGATAAAGAGATGTGGGAAGTGGGAGGTGGGGAAATGGGGTAGAGACGGAATTGCGGGAGGGAGGCAGACGGCAGGAGAGAGAGAGAGATAGTGAGGGTGAGGGGGAGAGAGAAGAATGGAGTCAGGTGGAGAAACTCATGTTGGGGTGTGAGAGAGAAGGGGAGGGGGAGGCTGAAAGAATAGTGGAGGCAGGTGGAGAAACCGAGGTTGGGGGGGGGTGTCTGAGAGGGGACGAGAGAGTGTGAAAGGGAGAGGAGGTGAGAGAGAGAGAGTGTGCAGAAAGAGAGAGATAGGGAAAGAATTGAGGAGGAAGAGTGGGGGAGAGGAAATGGGGACGCCAGGTTGGAGTGGGGGGGGGGAGTCAGAGGGAGTTAAACCCAGCTCCTGAGCTTGCGGTGCCCTCCCCTTCCCTGAGGACCAGGACTTGGGGCTGAGTCTGTCTCTCTCCAGCTCAGCTTCTCCAACACAAAGACACACAACAACATCGGTCACTCTGCTGCACGGCATGCTTTAATCAACATTTTTATTGTTTACAAATGGCAGTGATGGATACAGTCAGTACGATGGTGCCTTTTCTCACCGCCCCTGAGTTGTGAGAAAAATTGAAATGTTTCCCTGTAACCCCCTGGGGGATAAGGATGGACAAACCAGCGCTACCCACAGTCTGTTACCATAGCGACAGGCTGCTCCATCGCTGAAACACTGAACTGAAATGAGAAAATCCCGGATGGAATGATTAATGAGGGAATTTGATGGATGGATGGATTTGGGTGAAGGGATATTTCAGCACATTCTTCAGCTGATGCCTGAACTTAGTCTGGGTCACGGCATAAATCGCGGTGTTTGTGCAGCAACTGAGGAGCTGCAGCATGAAGCCCAATTCCTGCAGAAAGGGATGGAGATACACAGACCCATACCCAAACTCAGACATCCGTCTCCACATAGAATACAGCATTAACGTTGACCATAACAGGATGAAATTGGCCGAGATCACAAACAGTAAAATGATGGATTTTTTTCGGTTTCTCATTTCAGTGTCAGAATGAGCGTCCCCATTGGTGTGAGCGCGGAGTCTCCTGCGGGCTCTGCTGGCCAATAAAATGTGTCTGACGGTGAGAACATTGAGCAGCAGAATCAGGAGAAATGGGACACACGGGGTGAGAATGTGGTGGAGGAACTCGATTGTGACCCAGACACTGGAGTAACGAACAATGTCTGTTACAGAACAAAACCAGGGGGCGTTCACCAGCAAATACTGAACCGTGAACATAAAATACCAGGACATGTTCTTTAAACAGCTCAGCACAGTCACTGCTCCCAGAACCACAGCCGTCGTTTTCTCACTGCAATATTTACTTTTCAGCTTCTGGCAACAAATGGCCACAAACCGATCAAAGGTGAAAGTGACGGTGAACCAGACAGAGCAGTCAGTGGCTGCATAAAGCAGGACGCCGTGGATATTACACACGGGGACGGAGTACACCAGGAAATAAAACTGTTCCTGATAAACAATGGGAATGTGTCTCAGGATCAGGTCGAGGATAATGACCAGGAGATCCGCCGCTGCCATGGCCCCCAAGTAACGTCTGACACATGGAGACAATCCACAATCTTTATAAAGCAGGACGTAGATGGTCACAACGTTAACTGTGAGGAAGGAAAATAAAACCATTATCCATCAGCCTGGAGGCAAAGGGACCCATTTGATCGGGGACCCAGTGAGATTTTCAAAAGTGTCCCTGTATTCAGGGATTTATTAAAATAATTGGAGCTGGAATAGCAAATGGAAAAGTCGGAATTACTAACAAAAATGTGACATAAACCATAAGAAACCCTCCATTCCCAAATACACAGAAACACATCCATAAGGACAGATGGTTTCTAGAATATTCCCACACAAGCGATCACTCGAGAGCAGACACAGGTCACTCCTTCCCAGTTCTTCATACGGAGGGTGGGAACGATGCTGTCCTGAAGGATTCTTTCCCAGTTTCCTGCAGACAAACGGTGTTTGGGAATTTCTGTATTTTGGTCTAAATTGTGGTCGATCCCGTGTCATGGAGAAATGTAAACGCAGGGAAAACGTATTCACCCCTTTAACTGGCTGAGGGGCCTTCGGAACAGTTTCTCCTTCTCCCTGGAACGGGATCTCTTCCCTCGGGATCGTATCGTTTGTTGAATTCCCTGACGTCCGGCCGTTCATAAACAATGTCAGGGACAGAACGTTCCGAGGAATGTCAGTTATAGAATGTCAGGGACAGAACATTCCGGGGTACCCCTTGACCCGTCCATCACCTTTCCCCCCCTACCCACCCAACCAACATGATGTACTGTGCCTGGGGACAGTGTAACATTAATGGGGTGAGAGACGGAGGGTCCAATCACAAGAATGGGAACTAAAGGCATTGCCAGATCAGCTGAAATGTTTAGATACACCATATTCTCAATCCACCTCCCAGAACCAGCCCAGATACCGTAAACCCAGAGGAGATATCTGTTCACTGTGCAGACTATCCATTGCACTGGTCAATACAAACCAGCAATCTTTCCAGAGTGGAACACTGCACAGATCAGATCAGGGCATTGATCTATAAACCTAGACCATATATCTGTCCAACACGGTGAACTGTGCAGACCACAGCAGTGCATTATCTATAAATTTTAACCAGATAGTCTGACCAGCACAGCCAACTATGCAGTGATCACCTGAACTGTTGGGAGGCAGTTAGCCTTCCAGGATGTAGGACCGTGTACACCACCCCTGTGTATTACTCAGTAACACTGTGTTGGATCACTGCCCAATGTGGGGAACATTGCAGCCCATGCTGAAAGGGTAAGGATGTGCAGCTCCTACCCATTTACAGCTCCATATCTCCATTGCACCATGACAAGGGGGTGCTGTCGGTGTGAACAGCACTGCCAGAGAGAGATGGCAGGGGGAATAAGTTTAAATATCACCACATGGGAGGGGGTTTGGAAGTAGACAGAGACGGGGAGACTGAGAGTCAGTGACATGGTAATATGCGTTCCCAGGTTTCAGAATGCTGAAATGTATACAGTTGGATAGCACCGTGTAACATGAGCCAGTTTTTCCAGGAAAGATGAGAAAAAGGGATATTGGTGTGAGGTCAGATGAGCATTTGTTCTGCATCTTTGTAACTGGAAATAGTTTCAACCGAATCTATGATTCATTGGGTGGATTCTAACAATAATTTATCTTCGTTTGATTTTCCTTGAGTGTGACAGAGGGATTGTCAACACGAGGCTGAACTAGTTTCCTGGTGCTGTTGTATCGAACTCACCTCATTAACTACCCTACTATGGTGTCCCTCTCATTCATTCCAAGCCCGATTCTCCCACCCATCATGACTGGAGGTACTCACCACCGCCCGGGTGCCCCTGGATATTCCGACCATGGGCAGATTAGTGGCACATGCCCCATGGTTGGTCGACAGGGGCACAGAGGTTCTGGTAGATGGACTAATACAGAGAGGGACCATTTTTTTCTCAGAGGGGGCCACACCGTCAGACCCACCGAGCATGGTCTGAGATCGCCACCCAGCTCAGTGCAGTATCTATGGTCTGAAGAAATGTCCAGCAATAAGGACAAGCATCAACAACCTTCCCCGCTCTGTCAGGATAAGTGTCACTGTATTCTCTCTGCTCCCTCAAAACTCACTGTATATCTATTATAGCACCCACCCCGAACAAGGCTCATGCTCCATCACTCTCACTACTGCATGCAACACCTTCCCCTCCACCCCGATATCTCTCTCTCTTCCCTCCACTTTACTCACCCTCCCCACACCAATAACACTGCATGGATCCAACACTATGGACTGAATCACTACGGACCCCTTACCATGTCCCCCACCGATAACAGCACTAACAGCAGGGCCACCCAATCCTACCTAGTCCAACCCTCCCCTTCTCCCATTCCAGGAGAAACTGCCTGGAATAGGACGGAAAGGGCCAAGCCGGGTGGTGGAGTGCCCGGTATCCGATCCCTGAACCCCCTCCCCCCGCCATGTGGGGAAGACCCTGGTACGAGCCGGAGAAGACTGGGACGCCTCGTGTGGAGATTCTGAAAGATCCACGTCCCACCGACCGAGTAAGGAGCAATGTTCAGTGAAGGGCAATTCTCACTTTAAACACACTGGCAGCTCCGTTTCCCCCCGGCACAACTTAGAAGCCGTGGCTCTGACGCTATCTCCCTTTTGTGTCGAGCTGGTACAAATGGAATCCCCACGGTCTCGGTGGGCAGAACGGTGGGCTCACGACACATCGTCACCACCATCTCCCAGGAAGGGAGCACCGAGACTCCCTCCTACACCTCCTCCTGTAAACAGCTCAGACACTGAAACTAATCTGTGATAGTTACTGCTCTCCTCACTTGTCCTGAAATTTTCAAGAATCTGTGTTCATGTACACTCAGGAAAATCAGTTCCTACACTCCCTTTATAGCGGTACAGCCTCCTTTATATGGTCTTTCAATCTCCTTCCTACCAAAGTACATCATCTCACATTACTCTACATTGATTCCCATCTGCCCGAAAACTACACCAACATGTGATTGTCCTGTTCGAGTTCCACACTGTCCTCCATAGACTTCACAATTCATCCAAGATTGGTGCCATCTACAAACGTTGAGATTGTTGCGGCATCACAGTCCCCATGAAAGAACTGACATCCTGTTACGCTGACTAGTATGAGGGAGTGAAATACTGCAATACTGAAAGGACATCTCAGGCTGCCTTTATTCCTGATTAAGGGCTTTTGCCCGAAAAGTCGATTTCGAAGCTCCTCGGATGCTGCCTGAACTGCTGTGCTCTTCCAGCACCACTAATCCAGAATCTGGTTTCCAGCATCTGTAGTCATTGTTTTTACCTCGCTATACTGAAAAAGCATATTGTGCATTGATGAAAGAACTCGAGGAACTTGGGTTCATCCGAGAGAACGAGATCTTTCTGTACAAGACCTTCAGTGAGGTTATTACACCGACCATACCAGAAGAGTGCAGAAGAGAGCAGACGATGAGGAAAGCAGAGAGGAGACAGGTGCAAGAAAGGCCGGGGGAAGTACCTGTCAGGAACAAGTTGAATCTTTTGGAAACAGTAGAGACAGATGACACTGTCAGTCCGCGAGGCGGCCAGGTCTGTCAATCAAAAGTTGGTGTGGAGACAGAGCGGACATCGCACAGAGCCGTGGTAATATGGGACTCCATAGTGAGAGGAACTGACCGGGGTTATTGTGGCAGCAGGCGGGACTTAAGGATGGTATGTTGCCTTCCTGGGTTAAAGTCATCACAGACAGAGTGCAGGAAATCCTCAAGGACGAAGGTGAAGAGCCAGAGGTGGTGGTACATGTCGGCACAAATGACGTCGGGAAGAAGAGGAGGAGGAACATACTACAGCGGAACTTCGGAGAACTAGGAAGAAGGCTGAAAAGCAGGACGTCCAAGGTGGTTATCTCCGGTTTGCTTCCAGTTCCTCGGGCTGGTGAGGCCAGAAGCAGGGACATAATGGACTTGAACGTGTGGCTGGGGAACTGGTGCAGGAAGCAAGGATTTACATTCTTGGTCACTGGGGTATGTTTTTTTGGTAAGCATAAATTATACAAGAGAGACGGTTTGTACCTTAATAGGTTAGGGACCAGCATTCTGGCAGGCAGGTTTGCGACTGCAACACAGCTACGTTTAAACTAAGTAGCGGGGTTGGGGGTGGGGAGGCGTCAAACTGGATGTTTATGAAAGAAATTGAAGGGAAGTCAAGAAAGACAGCTGTATCAATGAGGCGGAGAAGTCAAAAAGGGATCATGCTGTAAGGTTAACTGAAATATGAGTTGATGGAAGGGTGAGGGCAGTAACAAATTAGAAATGCTATACATGAATGCACGAAGCATTAGAAATAAGATGGATGAGCCTGAGGCTCTTTTGGAATTTGGCAGATACGATATTGTGGGGATAACTGAGACGTGGCTTCAAGTGGTCAGGGTCTGGGAAATGAATATTCAAGGCTACACATGCTATCGTAAGGACAGACTGACGGGCAGAGGGGGTGGTGTGGCCTTGTTGGTAAGGGATGATATTCAGTCCCTTGCGCGGGGGGACCTAGAATCAGGGGATGTAGAGTCAGTGTGGATAGAGCTGAGAAATTCTAACGGTAAGAATACCCTCTTAGGAGTTATCTACAGGCCCCCAAACAGTAGTCTGGATGTCGGATGTAGGTTGAATCAGGAGCTGAAATTGGCCTGTCGCAAAGATGTTACTACAGTTGTTATGGGGGATTTCAACATGCAGTTGGACTGAGGGAATCAGGATGGTATTGGACCTCAAGAAAGTCTTTGTGGAGTGCCTCCGAGATGGATTCTTAGAGCAGCTGGTGTTGGAGCCTACCAGGGAGAAGGCAATTCTGGATCTGATACTGTGCAACGAACGGGAATTGATCAGGGACCTCGAAGTGAACGAGCCATTGGGAAGTAGTGACCATAATACAACAAGTTTCAACCTGCAATTTGAGAGGGAGAGAGTACAATCGGAAGTGAAAATATTTCTGTTTAATAAAGGGATCTTTGGAGCTATGAGGGAGGAGGTGCCCAAAGTAAAATGGTGCAATACCTTAGCGGGGATGACATTGGAGGAACAATGGCAGATTTTTCTGTGTATAACGCAGAAGATGCAGGATCAGTTCATTCCAAAAATGAAGAAAGATCCCAGGAGGAGGCATGGGCGGCCGTGGCTGACGAAGAAAGTTAAGAAAAATATAAAGTTCAAAGAGAGAAAGTATAACATAGCAAAGATAAGTGGGAAAACAGAGGACTGGGAAGCTTTTAAAGAACAACAGAGGATTACTAAGAAGGAAATACGCAGAGAAAAAAATAGATATGAAGGTAAACTGGCCAAAATTTAAATGAGGATAGTAAAAGCTTTTTTAGGTATGTGAAAGGGAAAAAAATGGTTAAAACTCAAATTGGGCCCTTGAAGACAGAAGCAGGGGAATATATTATGAGGAACAAAGGAATGGCAGACGAATTGAATTGTTACTTCAGATCTGTGTTCCACAAGCAATCTCCCAAAGGTAACAATGGCTGAAGGACCTGTACTTAAGGGAATTTATATTTGCCACGTTTTGGTGTTGGAGAGACTGTTAGTTCTGAAGTTTGATAAGTCTCTGGGGCTTGATGGTCTACATCCCAGGGTACTGAAGGAGGTGGCTCAAGAAATCGTGGATGTGTTAGTGATTATTTTCCAGATTTTGATAGATTCGGGATCAGTTCCTGTGGATTGGAGGGTGGCTAATGTTGTACCACTTTTTAAGAAAGGTGGGAGAGTCAAGGCAGAAAATTATAGACCAGTTAGTCTGACCTCAGTGCTGGGAAAGATGCTGGAGACTATTATAAAGGCTGAAATTACGACACATATGGATAGTAGTAACAGGATAGGTCAGAGTCAGCATGGATTTATGAAGGGGAAATCATGCATGACTAATCTTCTAGAATTTTTTGAGGATGTAACTCTGAAGATGGACGAGGGAGATCCAGTAGATGTAGTGTACCTGGACTTTCAGAAAGCTTTTGATAAAGTCCCACAGAGGAGGTTAGTGAGCAAAATTAGGGCGCATGGTATTGGGGGCAAAGTACTAACTTGGATTGAAAGTTGATTGGCTGATAGGAAACAAAGAGTAGTGATAAACGGCTCCATTTCAGAATGGGAGGCAATGACCAGTGGGGTACCGCAGGGATCCGTGCTGGGACCGCAGCTTTTTACAATATATGTTAATGATATAGAAGATGGTTTTAGTAATAACATTAGCAAATTTGCTGATGATACTAAGCTGTGTGGCAGGGTGAAATGTGAGGAGGAAGTTATGAGATTACAGGGTGACCTGGACAGGTTAAGTGAGTGGTCAGATGTATGACAGGTGCACTTTAATGTTCACAAATGTATGGAAATCCACTTTTGTGGCAAGAACAGGAAGTCAGATTACTACCTAAATGGAATCAATTGAGGTGAAGGGGCAGTACAATGAGATCTGGGTATTTTTGTGCACCAGTCACTGAAGGTAAGCATGCAGGTACAGCAGGTAGTGAAGAATGCTAATGGCCTGCTGGCCTTCATAACAAGAGGGATTGAGTATGGAAACAAGAAGGTTCTTCTGCAACTGTTCAGGGCCCTGGTGAGACCACACCTGGAGTACTGTGTGCATTTCTGGTATCGAAATTTGAGGAAAGACATTCTGGCTATTGAGGGAGTGCAGCGTAGGTTCACGAGGCCAATTCCTGGAATGGCAGGACTACCTTACGCTGAAAGAATGGAGCAATTGAGCTTGTATACCCTTGCGTTTAGAAGACTGAGAGGGGATCTGTTTGAGACATATAAAATTATTAAAGGATTGGACACTCTTCAGCAGGAAACATGATTCCGCTGATGGATGATTGCCGGACAGAGGACACAGCTGAAATATACGGGGTAGACCATTTAGGACAGAGATAAGGAGTAACGTCTTCAGCCAGAGAGTGGTGGCTGTGTGGAATGCTCTGCCCCAGAGGGAAGTGGAGGCCCAGTCTCTGGATGCATTTAAGAAAGAGTTGGATAGAGCTCTCAAGGAGAGTGGAATCAAGGGTTATGGAGATAAGGCAGGAACAGGATACTGATTAAGGATGATCAGCCATGATCATATTGAACGGTGGTGCAGGTTCGAAGGGCAGAATGGCCTACTCCTGCACCTATTGTCTATTGTCTATTGTCTATTGCTATATTCCCCGGGACAGAGTCGAACAATGACATGCTGTCAATGGAACAACAAAGGTCCTGACACACACGACACGGAGTGAATAAAATATTGACAAACCATGTAGCAAGAGAAATCTGGATAGGCTCCAACTATCTTCATTGAAAACAGGGTATTAATGTTATGAATTTGAATGTGTGTACTGCACTTTTAAGAGCGAGTGAATGTTGTTCTGAACTGAGCTGCCAAGCACCTGTGGTATGAAAGGATGGCAGACCCAGAGTATCAACGACAACTGAAAATATGTCACACTTGGCTGGGAAATAGATCCCTGAGTGGTTGCTCTTTGGACAACAATTCGAATTTTACCAATCAATTTAAATTATGCCCCAGGATCCTAAAACTAAATCAAGTTGGAATTTATTGTTTTTCGAAAATCGAAACAATGAAATAATACAATGTTGTGGATATTAAAAATGCAGGCATTTTGAAAATGGCAGACAGAGCAAATTCCATCAACACAGATCCAAGAGATTAGGAAACACTCTCTATCAAAGCTACCTTCTCATATGAAACATATCCGCAGTAAACAGGAAGAAGAGGACCCAGGGAGATCTTCAGTGGGAAGAAGACATCACAAACAACAGCTGCTGTGTGGTTTTGAAATTAAGTTAATGCAATTTCAATAAGCAGCTTATTGAAACAGTATATTGCTATAGAGCTGTAGGCAGTTAATAAGCAGTTTAGAGAAAGGGGTCTCCGAGTTGTGAATAGTTCATGTAAAATGTTGACTTTCAGAGTTAAAAAAATAAATTGATTTTTTTATTTAAACAGTGGAATTTGTGAGTTCGCTGCCACTCATATTTTTATATTTTATGAAGCGAATTGAGCATTTCTTTTTATTTAGTTTAAGTTACGAGATGTGCTTCACACCGTGTCCTAAAATTGCTGTGTGTGTCTCTGTGTGGGGCAGGTCTGGCAGTCTCCGTGATGTTTAAAGTGATGCAATGCCACCCTCTGCTGGCCTCCATACGCCACTGCACAGACATTGGCAGAGGACGAAAACCAACAGGGATTCATTCACAGAGGGGGAGGGAGAGGGCAGCTGCTCACAGCACCATCCAAACTGATTTCTTATTCATGTACTGATCTAAATGTCCTTCAAACATTGGAACTATCCCTGCTTTCACCACTTCCTCTGGAAGTTCATTCCACACACAAGCCATCTTCTGTCTAAAATAACTGCCTTTAATGACTTTTGTAAATCTTTTACTGCACAAATTAAACTACCCCCCCAAGTCTTAAATCCACCCACTCTAAGGAAAATACATCAGCCCGTCAGCTTATCTGTACCCCTCATTATTTTATAAACCTCTGTAAAGTTACCCCTTAATCTCATACTCTCCAGTGAAAAAAGTCCCATCCTATCCAGCCTCTCCTTTTTGCTCAATCCCTCAATTCCCTACAACATCCAGGTTAATCTCTTCTCAATCCCCTCCAGCTTAATAATGTCAAGGTCAATACTATCAAAGTGAATAGTCAAGTCCTTTTCTGAGGCGGGGAGGGGGGGGAACCAAAACTCGAGGAGACAGCCTTAATGTGAGAGGGGAACATTTAAAAGTGACCTGAGGGGCAGCTCATTCATCCAGAGAGTGGCGTGCCTATGCAATGAGCGGGCAGAGTAACCAGACTGGACACAGTATGCATGACGTCCCAATTCCGATATTCAAAAGTCTGACCAATTAATTCAAGTGTGTTAGACACCTTCTTAACCACACTATCTATATGAGATGCAAAGTTTAAAGAATTATACCTGACAGCCTCGGTCTCTGTCCGATAACACTGCCTAAGGCTCACCGTTTAATTGTATAGGTCTTGCTCTTGTTTGATTTACCAAATCCAATACCTCGCATGAATCCAAAGTAAACTCCATCTGCCACTCCTCAGCCCAGTGAGTGATATTACTACCACCTCACCTTCCCCGTTTAATTTTAAAAGTCCCTCCCCATCTCCAGGAGGCCTGTCTCCTCCAGTCTTGATTTTCACAAAGACCCTGAGCTTGGTTTGCCTTGTGTTGTTAGGGGGAGGAGGGACAGATTGCAGACACAGTCAGTGGGGAGGAAAGGTTGGACAGTAATCAGCGGCCTGGTATCATTTCATGGTTTTACGAAGAGAGCAGACACACGTGAGAGTTGGCTAATACTGATCGATGTTTTGCGACCAGAAATTATGGTCTTTCTCCGTCTCTGGTGATCAGTAATAAATATCTATCCGAGACGCTTCATTGTGCAGTGTGCGCCTGTAGGATTTATTTCCCTAATATTGCAGACTACATATAATAACGATTAAAGACGTTCACAGTTAACTTCGATGCACAGCACGTGCACTCAATATCCTACAGTTGAGACAAAAATTTTGCATTTGTTTAACAATACAAAGGGTTTTGTGGAAATCAGTAATGGTAACCTGATTATAATAAATCCACACCGAGCTGAAAGCTGACACCCAAAATCTGGGTATGTTAGTGTAGTGGGTAATGTCTCTGCCTCTGAGCCAGAGCTCTGGCTTTGTTTATAATTCCTGAATTTGTGTGGTAGTGTTAATAGCAATGGACTAGAAAGTCTGGATTCAAGTCCCGCCAGTTGCAGAGGTATGTCACAGCATGTCATAACAGGCTGATGAGCAAACTCACCTCTGCACGCAAAGGTCTCAGTGTAAATCCCACAGAAGTGTCTCATATTACATCTGAACAAACTGATTAAAATGGATTTAGAATTGTGACCTGATGGAGAAGGAAGAGGTGTCAGTTTTGAATTTCAGAATTTAGGCCCAGGATGACTGAAAATACAGCTATTCGTGTTGAGTGGAGTTAGATTTCGCAGCATTAAAGGTTTATAAAATCAGAATGGTCATGGATAGGGTGAGTAGTCAGGGTTTTCTCCAAGGTTAGAGGCATCCAAAACTAGAGGGCATTGGTTGAAAGTGAGAGGGGAAAGGTTTTGGTGAGGTCTCAGGGGCACCTTTTCACACAGAGGTTAGTGTGCTTATGGAATGAGCTGCCAGAGGAAGTGGTGGAGACTGGTACAACTATAGCATGTAAAAGGCACCTGGATGCTGTCGGACCTGCCGAGCTTTTAGAGCAATTTCTGTTTTTGTTTAAAAAATGCATTTATTTTAACACAGGTATTCTGAATACATTAAACATTTTATTTTTTAATGACGCAGTGACAAAAAGACATATCTTCAAATCGACCCAGATCATTTTCTGCTAAGGATATGGCTCTGTGTACGACAGCAGCAATGATGCACCTACATGGAACAGAGAATGTGATGGAGACATAGTTTGTACAATGTACAAGGAGACCTCACATGGTCCAGTTTGGGAGAGGATGACTTTCCTGTGTGATTCAGCTCAGAGAGGGAGAAAATGTAACCTGCCCGAGAAGGAATGGCCTATTGCACTCTCTCTCCTTCATTGTTCCTCATCACAGCAATGTGTGCGAGCTAAAAAAACTCTACAGTCATCGTTACCATTCTTGTTTTTATACATTTCCTGCAGTGTGCAAACAGATCCTTCAGCCCAACACGTACATACCAACCTTCCAATGAGTAACCTTCATTGGAAGGTTCAACTGCATTTACCCCTGACTAATGTAACTAACCTAAAAATCCCTGAAAACTGTCGTCAATTTAGAATGACCAATCCACCCAACCTGCACAGTATTGGACTGTGGGAGGGAACTGGAACACCCATAAGAAGCTCACACAGACAGGAGAGAATGTGCAAACTCCACGTAGATAGTCGCCTGAGGCAGGAATCAAACCCAGGTACCTGGTGCTGTGAAGCAGCGGGGCTAACCACTGAGCCTCTGTGCTACTCTTTGGGCGATCCCTGACCAGAATTCATTGGAATCTCCTCACTGCCTAATGCAAAGGGAATTCAGCCAAATCCAACTGTTCCAGGATGAAATCCCATTACTCGCAGCTGGATGAGTAGAATATCTTCAGAAGCAGAATAGCATTTTGGACAATCTCTCAATTTTTACTTTTGTCATGAGTTACACTAATATCTAGACAAAGTTCTTTCAACTTGAAATTGCAGAGATTTTGTTTATCTGGTGTTTTTGTGTGCGCAAGTACAAAGAACAAAATTTACAGCCCAAGAACAGGCCCTTCGCCCCTCCAAGCCTGAGTCGATCAAATCTACTGTCGAAAATTGTCGGTCAATTCCTAAGCATCTGCAATATCCCCACCGACTCATGTATTTATTCAGATGCATCTTAAAGGAATCTGTCATGCCTGTCTCTTCCACCTCTGCTAGCAACGCGTTTCAAATGCCCACCAACCTCTGTGTGAAGTACTTGCCGAGTGTATCTCCCATAAACTTTCCACCTCTCACCTTGAAACCGTGACCTCTCGTTACTGAATCCTTCACCCTGTGAAAAAAGCTTGTCTCTATCCACCCTGTCTATACCCTTCATGATTTTGTAAACCTCAATCAGGTTCCCCCTCAATCTTCTTTTTCCTACCCTACTCATCCTTTCTTCATAGCTAGCACCTTCCATACCAGGCAGCATCCTCGTAAACCTTTGCACCCTCTCCAAAGCGTCCACATCGTTTTGGTAATCTGGCGACCAGAACTGTACATTGTATTCTAAATATGGCTGAACCAATGTCTTGTACAATGTTAACATGACTTGCCACTTCTTATACTAAGTACCCCGTCCAATGAAGGCAACCATACCATATGCCTTCTTGACCACTCTATCCACCTCTGCAGCAACCTTCAGGGTATAATGGAACTGCACTCCCAGATCTCTCTGCCCATCAACGTTTCCCAAGGCTCTTCCATTTATTGTATAATTCACTCTAGAATTTGACTTGCCCAAATGGATCACCTCACATTTGTCTGGATTGAAAGCGATCTGCCACTTTTCCGCCCGATCTCCAGTCTATCTATATCCTCCTGTATTCTCTGACAGTCCCTTATGCTTTCTGCTACTCCACCAATGTTCGTGTCATTTGCAAACTGGCTGATCATGTCAACAGTGCCCTCTTCCAGATCATTTAAATATATTACAAACAACAATGGCCCCAATACTGACCCTTGTGGAACACCACTGGTCACCTTTCTCCATTTTGAGAAACTCCCTTCAACTACTACTCTCTGTCTCCTGTTTCTCAACCAGTTCTTTATCTACCTCGCTAGAACACCCTGCACACCATATAACTTCAATTTCTCCATTAGTCTATCATGGGGAACCTTATCAAACGTCTTATTAAAGTCAATGGATATGACATTAACAGCCCTTCCTTCATCTATTAACTCGGTCACTTCCTGAAACCCAAGTCCTCCCTCGCTGTTTACATAATTGGACTTAACTAGCCAGCTTGGTAACTGTCGTCCAATCTCTCTCTTAAAATAAACCAGGACATAATATCCTCTTAAAGCTGCAGCATCCTCACACTTGCCAGTACATCGAGCTGTCAAATAAGAACAAGTGTAACCCAGTCAGGCCTTTGACCCTGTCCAATTGGACGAGGAAGAAGCCAGTCCGTCCGTTGAGTCACTGACACAGCAATAGGATGAGGCCATTCAGCCCCTTGAGTCAATTACACAGGAACAAGAGGAAGCCATTCAGCCCCTTGATCCACTTATACAGGAACTGGAGGAGGCAATTCCCCCTCAACACACTTACACAGGGACAGAATGAGATAATTGATGCTGATTCCTGATGAACGGCTTTTGCCCGCAACATCAATTCTCCTGTTTCTCGGATACTGACCTGCTGTGCTTTTCCAGCAATCCATTCTCTACTCTGATCTGCAGCATCCACATTCCTCACTGTCTCCTAATTGATGCTCTAACATGATGAACAAGTGGAGCAGAGGCTGCACAGAAAGACTGTTACACATTGTTCCTTCTGGCTCCGATATTCATGACACACACGTGGGACTTTAACGTGGTTTTCTAGTGGTGAGGATGGAAGCCATATGTCTAGTGTGAAGTCTCAAGAAGGCATCTTCCATCTCCGAGAAGCCAGCCTGTTGTTCTCTATGTAGGGCGGAAGCTGGTTAGAATGGCTACCTGTTTCAGATGGAAGTTATTGTGGCTGCTGTTGGGGATTGTGAGCAACATGCATTCAGTACGTTTACACGCCGACTGCACAATAACGTGGGGAGAGTTATTTTAGTCCTATAAACTATGAGGAACGTCACGTTAGACTGATGAACGGACTCTCTAAGTTCAAATAATGCTGATCTTGTTCATATTGATCTTGTCTAGTGCATGTCCTGTTCAGTGTAACCTGTATGCCTAGCTCTGTCCAAGCCTATTTCCACCCTATGATCTGCCTCGCCATGCTTACTATGATCTGCCTCCATTGCTCATAAATAAAGTGTTTCCCTGTACTGAGATACACGTGACAATAAATCAAACCAATCAACCCTGGGTAAAGTATGGAATTTCTGAATGTCTCTTTTGCAAATAAGTGATCGCTGCCACTCCTTGTCTTTCAGTATCACCATTTCTTCATCTCTCACAGCTCTACAGATTAAACACTCAGCTTCTTCATTCTATCCTCGTTACCATCACTGGTGTCTGTGGTAAGAAGATCATTCGTTACAAAGGAGATCAACTCTGTAGAGAGTGCCCCAAATAGTCTCTCAGCAAGGCTCTACAACAGCAGGAAGATGGCTTTACTTATGTACTCGAATCATCTTACAATGAAGGACAGAATACCATAGTCTGCTCCCATTACTTACACAGGGTTTGATTCAGAACAGTCAGCAGAGACTTGTGAGTGGGAGATCATGCTTCCCAAATTTGTTAGAGTTCTTTGATGAAGTGACCAGGAAGATGGATGAGGGCAGAGCGGTAGATGTAGTGTCTATGCATTTCAGTAAGGCTTTTGATAAGTTTCCACATGTTAGGCTGCTCAGGAAGGTAACATCACGTGGAATGCTGGGGCGACTGACCAATTGGATACACAGTTGGCTTGATGGTAGGAAGCAGAGGGTTTAGTGGAAGGATGTTTGTCAGACTGGAGGCTGGGTCCACTGCTGTTTGTTATCGATGATTTGGTTGAGAATGTACAAGGTATAATTCGTAAGTTTGCAGATGACACTAAAGTAAATGGGAGCATGATCAGTGAGGAGGTTTATCAGAAATTGCAGCAGGACCTTAATCAGGTGGGGAAGTGGGCCGAGAAATGGCAAATGGAATTTAATATAGAAGTGTGGGGTCTTGCATTTTGGAAGCTCAAATCAAGGTAGCAGTTTCATGGTGAATGGCAGGGTCTTAAGGGGTGTAGTGGGCAGAAAGATCTTGGTGTTCAGGTCTACGGTTCTCTCAGAGTGGAGTCACAGTGAAGAAGGCTTTTGGCACATTGGCTTTCATCAGGCAGGATATTCAATATAGACGTTGGGAATTTATGTTGCAGTTACACAGTACTTTGGGAAGGACGCACTTGGAGTATTGTGTTCAGTTTTGTCATCTTTCTATAAGGAGGATGTTAGTAAATTCGAAAGAGTGCAGAATAAATTTAGAAAGACGTTGCCGGGACCCAATGGTCTGAGTTATTGGGAGAGTTTGGACAAGCTAGGACATTTTCTTTAGCTTGTAGTAGACTGAGGGAGTCCTTATATGGCTGTATACGATCACAGAGGGGTATGGATAGGGTTAATGCTCTCTTTCTCTTTCAAAGATGTCGAGAATTGAGGATTAGATGGGATCAGTTCAAGGTGAAAGGGAAAGGAATAAAAGGGAACCTGAGGGGCCACTTCTTTACACAGAGGATGGTACGTCGTTGAGCTGCCAGCAGATGTGGTGGATGTGGGGATTGGGGGGTACATTAACAACATTTCAAAAGCATTTGGATAAATATGTGGATAGGAAAGGACTGGAAGGATATGGGCTAGCTGTAGGGAAATGTGGTGAGCGTGAATGGGCATTTACAAGGTGGAGTCGAACCCCTCTGTTAATTAAAACCAAACACCCAGAAAAGCTCGCCTCACCTTGTAATCTGTTAAAATATGAGTGACACAGATCTCCTACATTCCACTATTTAAACAAAAATTAACAAGTTCAATTCTTAACTTCAATAGTGAACACTAAACAACAACTATTCACAAATACAAGCCCCTCTTTTCTTAGCTACTTACTATCTGACTCCAACTCTGTAAAAATATGCCGTTCTCACAACCCACATATTAAACATTACAATCTCAAGACCACACAGAATCCATCTTCCCCACTGTGTTCACTCTTCCAACTGCTGATCTCCCTGGGTCATGTTTTTTTTTTGTATTGCAAGAAGCTTTTACATGGACATCTATCTTTGATAGAAAGTGTTTGAGATGGTCAGTTAGCACTCCTGCTCTACAGCAGTTACTCTGATGTTGTGTGGCAGTGGTTTTCCCTCTAGTTTCAAAACGCTGGGTTTTGAAACTAGAGGGATATTGACAAGTATCGACAGTAGCCAATTGGCCATTCAATTCCATCATCATCTTTCTGCATCGGTACATTTCCGAGCCCTATATCCCTAGTATTAATTACAATTTTCAAAGATTTTTAAAATATTTGGTACAGCTAAAACTGGTACAGTGATTATGCCTGCTTTAAAATTCTCAAATGCCTCCTAGCATTGTTCTGTCCACCACAATTCTGTGATCTTCTTTAATAAACCCATCAGTGGTGCCAATACGCTGCTAAAGTTTGCAACAAACTTCCGATAAAATCCACTCACTTCCAAAAATCGAAGCACCTCTTTCTTCGAGGATGGTCGTGGAAATTCCTCAAAGTCCTTCGTCTTTGTGTTTCATAGGGTCAACCTTCCATGTCCAATGTAATGTCCCAACAACGACACCTCTGCCTTTGCGAATTCTGTTTTCTTTAAGTTTATTACCAGGTTTGCTTCTTGTAATCGTTCAACATGCTCTGCCAACTGTAACATGGGAGCTTTCAATTACTTGCTAAATATCACTACATCATACAGATAAGCTGCACAATTTGTTCATCTGGCCACAACTCTGTTCCTGAGTCTTCAATGTGTCTGGAGCATTATTCATTCACATGACATTCTCTAACAGTTTTTGTCATATCCAGTACCTTTACCAGATAGTTTAACTGTGAGACTCAACATTATTTTAATTTGGAAGGGGCCACTAAACCTGGCTTTGAAGGGATTTCCTCCCATTGGTGGCAATACTAATACCCCATTCCCACGGGAAATCGTCAACTTTTCAGAGTTTTTATCAGCCACCTGCATCACTCTATGCTGTGCCCTCTTCAGGTGCTATTTAGCTAAGTCACCTACTCGATCTAATTGCGCCCTCACCTCAACCACACATAATCCAAGTGTGAGATCTCCGACTTCGGTCCTGTCAATTTATATGTAATTAATTTCAAAGGAGCTCTCACTTCATGTACGAACATTAACTCAAAGGAAGTAAAGTGAGTAGATTTTGGGGGGGCATCTCTAATGGCAAACAATATAATGAGACGCCTTTATTCCAATCATTCACGTAATTCTGACAGTACGCTGTTAATATTGTCTTCAGTGTCTAATGCCAACTTTCCAAGGCTCCCTGGGATTCGGGATGCGATGCACTTGATTCAAACTGCTGTATGCTGAAGCTATCCATGACTTCCTTAAACAGCTGCGCGGTAAAATGAGACCCTTGGTCTGACTGAATCACACTGCGTAGCCCACAGTGAGTAAAGAAAGCTACCAACTCCTCTACCCCCCTTTTTGCCTTAACACCCCATAATGGAATTATCCCCGGAAATCGGGTAGACACATCCATTATGATCAGCAGATATTGGTTTCCACTTTTATTTCAGAAAGGGGAGCTCCACAATTAATCATAACCCACCTGAAAGGTTATTCGAATACAGGAATTGGCAACAAAGCTGCTGGTTTTAGTACTGCCTGTGACCTACCTACCATTTGGCATGTATGACATGTACAACAAAAATTAACCACGGCCTTGTGCATTCCAGCCACGAGAAATGCTTTAGCCTGAGTCTTCCGTGCATCAACTCCTTTGGCTTTTTCCTTTGGTTTTCCTTCCTGTTGTAACTTATGACAGTGGGATCTTGTTACTACACAGTCTAGAAAAATCCCTGGGTATTTTTCTTTTAATTGTCCAATTCCCTGGTCTTACTTTGGTTTCTCCACCTCAAAGGGTGTCTCTCCCACCTTGGATCCTGCTAACTTATTCCCAAGAACAAACTGCATTCCTGGAACTGACAATCTATCACGCACTCTCACTGTTACTTCCCCAACATTGATTTGGCACTCTAACCTAATGTTATACAAGGGAATGTTTAATTTCTGTCCCCATTCCACAAATTGTCACGCTGTTGAGTAACATGCCAGAAAGAGTGAAAATACTTTCATCTCTTACTATTAGAGGCGGAGGGAAAGTGAGGTCTGCAGATGCTGGAGATCAGAGTTGAAAAGTATGAGGCTGGAAAAGCACAGCAGGCCGGCAGCATCTGAGGGGCAGGAGAGTTGACGTTTCAGGCATGTTTCCTTCATCAGGAAAGTGGGGGGGGGGGTAAGGGAAGGGGAACGCGGATGAAAATTAAATAGGAGGGTGGGGTGGAGCTGGGTGGAAGGGAGCTTGGAAGGCGATCACTAGGTGCAGGTGACGTCTGATGGTGAAAGGTCGGAGAGGCGGGTGAAGTGGATAGGTGGTAGGACAGCTATAACCCTCAAACTATACAGCATCAACGTTGAATTCACCAATTTCCAAATCTCCCCTCCCCCAGCCTCAGCCTCGATCCAACCGTTCAACTTAGCAATGCTCTCTTGAACTGTCCTAAGTGCCCATCTTCCTTCCTACCTTTCCACTCCACCCTCCCCTCCGATATATTACAATCACTCCCACCTATATCTTCCTATCGCCCTCCCAGTGACCCTCCCGCTAGCCCAGCTCCTACCCTCATATTTATCTTTCAGCCCCCTTGTCTCCCCGCCACATTCCTGACGATGGGTTTATGCCTGATGTGTCGATTGTCCTGCTCTTCGAATGCTGCCTGGTCTGTTGTGCCTTTCCGGCCCCTTACTTCTCAACTATTAGAGGCTGAGCAGGTCCCGTATCTTGGAAAATTATAACTACTCGTCCTCCCCCCACACCCCGTTTTTCCTTAGTAAGGTTTATTTACCGAGGCGAATTCTTTTTGCATTTCAGACACTGACTCCATGCCCAGCCCTTGCCTAGGCTGTGCACTCTCCTGCAGCTCCTCGGCTCCACTTGGGGTCTCCTTTACCAGGTTCACTAATGCCACTGGCTTAAACTCCTTTATAACATCTTTTCCCAAAGTGTCTTCCTTCAATGCCCAGCACGGTGTGTCCCAGATTACTGCAGTGAAAACACCTTTACACAGTGCCCTTCTTAAACAATCGGCACTTTTATTTTTATGTGTTCCACTACGTTATCGTAAGAACACCTGAGGCCTTTCACTTCCTTTCAACCCCTTGGACTTGATTTTTCACCTGTGGTAAACTATTGCCAGTGTGTTTTTCTCTATGTTTTGTAGTGTAGGATCTCCCCCTTTGCCCAATTTTTATCACTCACAGGATGAAAATCCTCCCAGAAGCTAAATTTCATCTCATGCACCAATCTTACTCACCTGCCATTTCTGCTGCGCTTCTCACTTCTTGAACTTTATGTTCATTCACATGAATTCTTACCATCTCTGGAAGTGAGTCTTTAAACTCTACCAGCAGAACAATCTCCCTTCGAGCCTCACAGGGCTTATCCATTTTAAGGCCTGCATCCATCTATCAAAATGACTTTGTTTAATTCTTTCAAACTCAATATAATTCTGACCTGGTTCCGTCTCTATATTTCTGAAGCGCTGTCTATATTCTTCGAGTACCAATTCATAAGCACTCAAAATTGCCTGTTTGACATCTGCATAATCTCTTGCTCCCTCATATGACAGCATTGCACATTCCTCTCAAGCTGAACCCACCAGCGTAGTTTGAACGAGCATTACCCACAGGTTCATTGGACATGCCATCTGCCTAGCCAATTTTGCAAATGAAATAAAAACGGTTTTGGCATTTTTCGCACCTAAATATGGCAATGTATTAACGTAGTTGTATACAGCCCTACATTCTTCCATCATCTTCATCCTGCTAATTTAACTTTCTTATCTATTTCCAAACTTCTGAATTTCAAATTCTCCCTCTTTTCCTTTTTTCCTCTCTTTCTCTTTCTCTATCTTCTCTCTCTCTTTCTCTCTCTCTCTTTATCTTCTAACTTCAGTTGTCACATTTGCAATTTAAGTTTTTTTCGAACTCGACTGCAGTTGCCTGCTTCTCTGATACATCAAAGTGCTTGACCAACTCCATTATGGTGACAGCTTTCCTTTTGTCTCTGGTGAAACCCAATTCTAATCTACATGTTAATTCTAAAAGTATACCCTTCCTGCGATAGGGTTAGGGTTAGGGTTAGGGTTAGGGTTAGGGTTAGGGTTAGGGTTAGGGTTAGGGTTAGGGTTAGGGTTAGGGTTAGGGTTAGGGTTAGGGTTAGGGTTAGGGTTAGGGTTAGGGTTAGGGTTAGGGTTAGGGTTAGGGTTAGGGTTAGGGTTAGGGTTAGGGTTAGGGTTAGGGTTAGGGTTAGGGTTAGGGTTAGGGTTAGGGTTAGGGTTAGGGTTAGGGTTAGGGTTAGGGTTAGGGTTAGGGTTAGGGTTAGGGTTAGGGTTAGGGTTAGGGTTAGGGTTAGGGTTAGGGTTAGGGTTAGGGTTAGGGTTAGGGTTAGGGTTAGGGTTAGGGTTAGGGTTAGGGTTAGGGTTAGGGTTAGGGTTAGGGTTAGGGTTAGGGTTAGGGTTAGGGTTAGGGTTAGGGTTAGGGTTAGGGTTAGGGTTAGGGTTAGGGTTAGGGTTAGGGTTAGGGTTAGGGTTAGGGTTAGGGTTAGGGTTAGGGTTAGGGTTAGGGTTAGGGTTAGGGTTAGGGTTAGGGTTAGGGTTAGGGTTAGGGTTAGGGTTAGGGTTAGGGTTAGGGTTAGGGTTAGGGTTAGGGTTAGGGTTAGGGTTAGGGTTAGGGTTAGGGTTAGGGTTAGGGTTAGGGTTAGGGTTAGGGTTAGGGTTAGGGTTAGGGTTAGGGTTAGGGTTAGGGTTAGGGTTAGGGTTAGGGTTAGGGTTAGGGTTAGGGTTAGGGTTAGGGTTAGGGTTAGGGTTAGGGTTAGGGTTAGGGTTAGGGTTAGGGTTAGGGTTAGGGTTAGGGTTAGGGTTAGGGTTAGGGTTAGGGTTAGGGTTAGGGTTAGGGTTAGGGTTAGGGTTAGGGTTAGGGTTAGGGTTAGGGTTAGGGTTAGGGTTAGGGTTAGGGTTAGGGTTAGGGTTAGGGTTAGGGTTAGGGTTAGGGTTAGGGTTAGGGTTAGGGTTAGGGTTAGGGTTAGGGTTAGGGTTAGGGTTAGGGTTAGGGTTAGGGTTAGGGTTAGGGTTAGGGTTAGGGTTAGGGTTAGGGTTAGGGTTAGGGTTAGGGTTAGGGTTAGGGTTAGGGTTAGGGTTAGGGTTAGGGTTAGGGTTAGGGTTAGGGTTAGGGTTAGGGTTAGGGTTAGGGTTAGGGTTAGGGTTAGGGTTAGGGTTAGGGTTAGGGTTAGGGTTAGGGTTAGGGTTAGGGTTAGGGTTAGGGTTAGGGTTAGGGTTAGGGTTAGGGTTAGGGTTAGGGTTAGGGTTAGGGTTAGGGTTAGGGTTAGGGTTAGGGTTAGGGTTAGGGTTAGGGTTAGGGTTAGGGTTAGGGTTAGGGTTAGGGTTAGGGTTAGGGTTAGGGTTAGGGTTAGGGTTAGGGTTAGGGTTAGGGTTAGGGTTAGGGTTAGGGTTAGGGTTAGGGTTAGGGTTAGGGTTAGGGTTAGGGTTAGGGTTAGGGTTAGGGTTAGGGTTAGGGTTAGGGTTAGGGTTAGGGTTAGGGTTAGGGTTAGGGTTAGGGTTAGGGTTAGGGTTAGGGTTAGGGTTAGGGTTAGGGTTAGGGTTAGGGTTAGGGTTAGGGTTAGGGTTAGGGTTAGGGTTAGGGTTAGGGTTAGGGTTAGGGTTAGGGTTAGGGTTAGGGTTAGGGTTAGGGTTAGGGTTAGGGTTAGGGTTAGGGTTAGGGTTAGGGTTAGGGTTAGGGTTAGGGTTAGGGTTAGGGTTAGGGTTAGGGTTAGGGTTAGGGTTAGGGTTAGGGTTAGGGTTAGGGTTAGGGTTAGGGTTAGGGTTAGGGTTAGGGTTAGGGTTAGGGTTAGGGTTAGGGTTAGGGTTAGGGTTAGGGTTAGGGTTAGGGTTAGGGTTAGGGTTAGGGTTAGGGTTAGGGTTAGGGTTAGGGTTAGGGTTAGGGTTAGGGTTAGGGTTAGGGTTAGGGTTAGGGTTAGGGTTAGGGTTAGGGTTAGGGTTAGGGTTAGGGTTAGGGTTAGGGTTAGGGTTAGGGTTAGGGTTAGGGTTAGGGTTAGGGTTAGGGTTAGGGTTAGGGTTAGGGTTAGGGTTAGGGTTAGGGTTAGGGTTAGGGTTAGGGTTAGGGTTAGGGTTAGGGTTAGGGTTAGGGTTAGGGTTAGGGTTAGGGTTAGGGTTAGGGTTAGGGTTAGGGTTAGGGTTAGGGTTAGGGTTAGGGTTAGGGTTAGGGTTAGGGTTAGGGTTAGGGTTAGGGTTAGGGTTAGGGTTAGGGTTAGGGTTAGGGTTAGGGTTAGGGTTAGGGTTAGGGTTAGGGTTAGGGTTAGGGTTAGGGTTAGGGTTAGGGTTAGGGTTAGGGTTAGGGTTAGGGTTAGGGTTAGGGTTAGGGTTAGGGTTAGGGTTAGGGTTAGGGTTAGGGTTAGGGTTAGGGTTAGGGTTAGGGTTAGGGTTAGGGTTAGGGTTAGGGTTAGGGTTAGGGTTAGGGTTAGGGTTAGGGTTAGGGTTAGGGTTAGGGTTAGGGTTAGGGTTAGGGTTAGGGTTAGGGTTAGGGTTAGGGTTAGGGTTAGGGTTAGGGTTAGGGTTAGGGTTAGGGTTAGGGTTAGGGTTAGGGTTAGGGTTAGGGTTAGGGTTAGGGTTAGGGTTAGGGTTAGGGTTAGGGTTAGGGTTAGGGTTAGGGTTAGGGTTAGGGTTAGGGTTAGGGTTAGGGTTAGGGTTAGGGTTAGGGTTAGGGTTAGGGTTAGGGTTAGGGTTAGGGTTAGGGTTAGGGTTAGGGTTAGGGTTAGGGTTAGGGTTAGGGTTAGGGTTAGGGTTAGGGTTAGGGTTAGGGTTAGGGTTAGGGTTAGGGTTAGGGTTAGGGTTAGGGTTAGGGTTAGGGTTAGGGTTAGGGTTAGGGTTAGGGTTAGGGTTAGGGTTAGGGTTAGGGTTAGGGTTAGGGTTAGGGTTAGGGTTAGGGTTAGGGTTAGGGTTAGGGTTAGGGTTAGGGTTAGGGTTAGGGTTAGGGTTAGGGTTAGGGTTAGGGTTAGGGTTAGGGTTAGGGTTAGGGTTAGGGTTAGGGTTAGGGTTAGGGTTAGGGTTAGGGTTAGGGTTAGGGTTAGGGTTAGGGTTAGGGTTAGGGTTAGGGTTAGGGTTAGGGTTAGGGTTAGGGTTAGGGTTAGGGTTAGGGTTAGGGTTAGGGTTAGGGTTAGGGTTAGGGTTAGGGTTAGGGTTAGGGTTAGGGTTAGGGTTAGGGTTAGGGTTAGGGTTAGGGTTAGGGTTAGGGTTAGGGTTAGGGTTAGGGTTAGGGTTAGGGTTAGGGTTAGGGTTAGGGTTAGGGTTAGGGTTAGGGTTAGGGTTAGGGTTAGGGTTAGGGTTAGGGTTAGGGTTAGGGTTAGGGTTAGGGTTAGGGTTAGGGTTAGGGTTAGGGTTAGGGTTAGGGTTAGGGTTAGGGTTAGGGTTAGGGTTAGGGTTAGGGTTAGGGTTAGGGTTAGGGTTAGGGTTAGGGTTAGGGTTAGGGTTAGGGTTAGGGTTAGGGTTAGGGTTAGGGTTAGGGTTAGGGTTAGGGTTAGGGTTAGGGTTAGGGTTAGGGTTAGGGTTAGGGTTAGGGTTAGGGTTAGGGTTAGGGTTAGGGTTAGGGTTAGGGTTAGGGTTAGGGTTAGGGTTAGGGTTAGGGTTAGGGTTAGGGTTAGGGTTAGGGTTAGGGTTAGGGTTAGGGTTAGGGTTAGGGTTAGGGTTAGGGTTAGGGTTAGGGTTAGGGTTAGGGTTAGGGTTAGGGTTAGGGTTAGGGTTAGGGTTAGGGTTAGGGTTAGGGTTAGGGTTAGGGTTAGGGTTAGGGTTAGGGTTAGGGTTAGGGTTAGGGTTAGGGTTAGGGTTAGGGTTAGGGTTAGGGTTAGGGTTAGGGTTAGGGTTAGGGTTAGGGTTAGGGTTAGGGTTAGGGTTAGGGTTAGGGTTAGGGTTAGGGTTAGGGTTAGGGTTAGGGTTAGGGTTAGGGTTAGGGTTAGGGTTAGGGTTAGGGTTAGGGTTAGGGTTAGGGTTAGGGTTAGGGTTAGGGTTAGGGTTAGGGTTAGGGTTAGGGTTAGGGTTAGGGTTAGGGTTAGGGTTAGGGTTAGGGTTAGGGTTAGGGTTAGGGTTAGGGTTAGGGTTAGGGTTAGGGTTAGGGTTAGGGTTAGGGTTAGGGTTAGGGTTAGGGTTAGGGTTAGGGTTAGGGTTAGGGTTAGGGTTAGGGTTAGGGTTAGGGTTAGGGTTAGGGTTAGGGTTAGGGTTAGGGTTAGGGTTAGGGTTAGGGTTAGGGTTAGGGTTAGGGTTAGGGTTAGGGTTAGGGTTAGGGTTAGGGTTAGGGTTAGGGTTAGGGTTAGGGTTAGGGTTAGGGTTAGGGTTAGGGTTAGGGTTAGGGTTAGGGTTAGGGTTAGGGTTAGGGTTAGGGTTAGGGTTAGGGTTAGGGTTAGGGTTAGGGTTAGGGTTAGGGTTAGGGTTAGGGTTAGGGTTAGGGTTAGGGTTAGGGTTAGGGTTAGGGTTAGGGTTAGGGTTAGGGTTAGGGTTAGGGTTAGGGTTAGGGTTAGGGTTAGGGTTAGGGTTAGGGTTAGGGTTAGGGTTAGGGTTAGGGTTAGGGTTAGGGTTAGGGTTAGGGTTAGGGTTAGGGTTAGGGTTAGGGTTAGGGTTAGGGTTAGGGTTAGGGTTAGGGTTAGGGTTAGGGTTAGGGTTAGGGTTAGGGTTAGGGTTAGGGTTAGGGTTAGGGTTAGGGTTAGGGTTAGGGTTAGGGTTAGGGTTAGGGTTAGGGTTAGGGTTAGGGTTAGGGTTAGGGTTAGGGTTAGGGTTAGGGTTAGGGTTAGGGTTAGGGTTAGGGTTAGGGTTAGGGTTAGGGTTAGGGTTAGGGTTAGGGTTAGGGTTAGGGTTAGGGTTAGGGTTAGGGTTAGGGTTAGGGTTAGGGTTAGGGTTAGGGTTAGGGTTAGGGTTAGGGTTAGGGTTAGGGTTAGGGTTAGGGTTAGGGTTAGGGTTAGGGTTAGGGTTAGGGTTAGGGTTAGGGTTAGGGTTAGGGTTAGGGTTAGGGTTAGGGTTAGGGTTAGGGTTAGGGTTAGGGTTAGGGTTAGGGTTAGGGTTAGGGTTAGGGTTAGGGTTAGGGTTAGGGTTAGGGTTAGGGTTAGGGTTAGGGTTAGGGTTAGGGTTAGGGTTAGGGTTAGGGTTAGGGTTAGGGTTAGGGTTAGGGTTAGGGTTAGGGTTAGGGTTAGGGTTAGGGTTAGGGTTAGGGTTAGGGTTAGGGTTAGGGTTAGGGTTAGGGTTAGGGTTAGGGTTAGGGTTAGGGTTAGGGTTAGGGTTAGGGTTAGGGTTAGGGTTAGGGTTAGGGTTAGGGTTAGGGTTAGGGTTAGGGTTAGGGTTAGGGTTAGGGTTAGGGTTAGGGTTAGGGTTAGGGTTAGGGTTAGGGTTAGGGTTAGGGTTAGGGTTAGGGTTAGGGTTAGGGTTAGGGTTAGGGTTAGGGTTAGGGTTAGGGTTAGGGTTAGGGTTAGGGTTAGGGTTAGGGTTAGGGTTAGGGTTAGGGTTAGGGTTAGGGTTAGGGTTAGGGTTAGGGTTAGGGTTAGGGTTAGGGTTAGGGTTAGGGTTAGGGTTAGGGTTAGGGTTAGGGTTAGGGTTAGGGTTAGGGTTAGGGTTAGGGTTAGGGTTAGGGTTAGGGTTAGGGTTAGGGTTAGGGTTAGGGTTAGGGTTAGGGTTAGGGTTAGGGTTAGGGTTAGGGTTAGGGTTAGGGTTAGGGTTAGGGTTAGGGTTAGGGTTAGGGTTAGGGTTAGGGTTAGGGTTAGGGTTAGGGTTAGGGTTAGGGTTAGGGTTAGGGTTAGGGTTAGGGTTAGGGTTAGGGTTAGGGTTAGGGTTAGGGTTAGGGTTAGGGTTAGGGTTAGGGTTAGGGTTAGGGTTAGGGTTAGGGTTAGGGTTAGGGTTAGGGTTAGGGTTAGGGTTAGGGTTAGGGTTAGGGTTAGGGTTAGGGTTAGGGTTAGGGTTAGGGTTAGGGTTAGGGTTAGGGTTAGGGTTAGGGTTAGGGTTAGGGTTAGGGTTAGGGTTAGGGTTAGGGTTAGGGTTAGGGTTAGGGTTAGGGTTAGGGTTAGGGTTAGGGTTAGGGTTAGGGTTAGGGTTAGGGTTAGGGTTAGGGTTAGGGTTAGGGTTAGGGTTAGGGTTAGGGTTAGGGTTAGGGTTAGGGTTAGGGTTAGGGTTAGGGTTAGGGTTAGGGTTAGGGTTAGGGTTAGGGTTAGGGTTAGGGTTAGGGTTAGGGTTAGGGTTAGGGTTAGGGTTAGGGTTAGGGTTAGGGTTAGGGTTAGGGTTAGGGTTAGGGTTAGGGTTAGGGTTAGGGTTAGGGTTAGGGTTAGGGTTAGGGTTAGGGTTAGGGTTAGGGTTAGGGTTAGGGTTAGGGTTAGGGTTAGGGTTAGGGTTAGGGTTAGGGTTAGGGTTAGGGTTAGGGTTAGGGTTAGGGTTAGGGTTAGGGTTAGGGTTAGGGTTAGGGTTAGGGTTAGGGTTAGGGTTAGGGTTAGGGTTAGGGTTAGGGTTAGGGTTAGGGTTAGGGTTAGGGTTAGGGTTAGGGTTAGGGTTAGGGTTAGGGTTAGGGTTAGGGTTAGGGTTAGGGTTAGGGTTAGGGTTAGGGTTAGGGTTAGGGTTAGGGTTAGGGTTAGGGTTAGGGTTAGGGTTAGGGTTAGGGTTAGGGTTAGGGTTAGGGTTAGGGTTAGGGTTAGGGTTAGGGTTAGGGTTAGGGTTAGGGTTAGGGTTAGGGTTAGGGTTAGGGTTAGGGTTAGGGTTAGGGTTAGGGTTAGGGTTAGGGTTAGGGTTAGGGTTAGGGTTAGGGTTAGGGTTAGGGTTAGGGTTAGGGTTAGGGTTAGGGTTAGGGTTAGGGTTAGGGTTAGGGTTAGGGTTAGGGTTAGGGTTAGGGTTAGGGTTAGGGTTAGGGTTAGGGTTAGGGTTAGGGTTAGGGTTAGGGTTAGGGTTAGGGTTAGGGTTAGGGTTAGGGTTAGGGTTAGGGTTAGGGTTAGGGTTAGGGTTAGGGTTAGGGTTAGGGTTAGGGTTAGGGTTAGGGTTAGGGTTAGGGTTAGGGTTAGGGTTAGGGTTAGGGTTAGGGTTAGGGTTAGGGTTAGGGTTAGGGTTAGGGTTAGGGTTAGGGTTAGGGTTAGGGTTAGGGTTAGGGTTAGGGTTAGGGTTAGGGTTAGGGTTAGGGTTAGGGTTAGGGTTAGGGTTAGGGTTAGGGTTAGGGTTAGGGTTAGGGTTAGGGTTAGGGTTAGGGTTAGGGTTAGGGTTAGGGTTAGGGTTAGGGTTAGGGTTAGGGTTAGGGTTAGGGTTAGGGTTAGGGTTAGGGTTAGGGTTAGGGTTAGGGTTAGGGTTAGGGTTAGGGTTAGGGTTAGGGTTAGGGTTAGGGTTAGGGTTAGGGTTAGGGTTAGGGTTAGGGTTAGGGTTAGGGTTAGGGTTAGGGTTAGGGTTAGGGTTAGGGTTAGGGTTAGGGTTAGGGTTAGGGTTAGGGTTAGGGTTAGGGTTAGGGTTAGGGTTAGGGTTAGGGTTAGGGTTAGGGTTAGGGTTAGGGTTAGGGTTAGGGTTAGGGTTAGGGTTAGGGTTAGGGTTAGGGTTAGGGTTAGGGTTAGGGTTAGGGTTAGGGTTAGGGTTAGGGTTAGGGTTAGGGTTAGGGTTAGGGTTAGGGTTAGGGTTAGGGTTAGGGTTAGGGTTAGGGTTAGGGTTAGGGTTAGGGTTAGGGTTAGGGTTAGGGTTAGGGTTAGGGTTAGGGTTAGGGTTAGGGTTAGGGTTAGGGTTAGGGTTAGGGTTAGGGTTAGGGTTAGGGTTAGGGTTAGGGTTAGGGTTAGGGTTAGGGTTAGGGTTAGGGTTAGGGTTAGGGTTAGGGTTAGGGTTAGGGTTAGGGTTAGGGTTAGGGTTAGGGTTAGGGTTAGGGTTAGGGTTAGGGTTAGGGTTAGGGTTAGGGTTAGGGTTAGGGTTAGGGTTAGGGTTAGGGTTAGGGTTAGGGTTAGGGTTAGGGTTAGGGTTAGGGTTAGGGTTAGGGTTAGGGTTAGGGTTAGGGTTAGGGTTAGGGTTAGGGTTAGGGTTAGGGTTAGGGTTAGGGTTAGGGTTAGGGTTAGGGTTAGGGTTAGGGTTAGGGTTAGGGTTAGGGTTAGGGTTAGGGTTAGGGTTAGGGTTAGGGTTAGGGTTAGGGTTAGGGTTAGGGTTAGGGTTAGGGTTAGGGTTAGGGTTAGGGTTAGGGTTAGGGTTAGGGTTAGGGTTAGGGTTAGGGTTAGGGTTAGGGTTAGGGTTAGGGTTAGGGTTAGGGTTAGGGTTAGGGTTAGGGTTAGGGTTAGGGTTAGGGTTAGGGTTAGGGTTAGGGTTAGGGTTAGGGTTAGGGTTAGGGTTAGGGTTAGGGTTAGGGTTAGGGTTAGGGTTAGGGTTAGGGTTAGGGTTAGGGTTAGGGTTAGGGTTAGGGTTAGGGTTAGGGTTAGGGTTAGGGTTAGGGTTAGGGTTAGGGTTAGGGTTAGGGTTAGGGTTAGGGTTAGGGTTAGGGTTAGGGTTAGGGTTAGGGTTAGGGTTAGGGTTAGGGTTAGGGTTAGGGTTAGGGTTAGGGTTAGGGTTAGGGTTAGGGTTAGGGTTAGGGTTAGGGTTAGGGTTAGGGTTAGGGTTAGGGTTAGGGTTAGGGTTAGGGTTAGGGTTAGGGTTAGGGTTAGGGTTAGGGTTAGGGTTAGGGTTAGGGTTAGGGTTAGGGTTAGGGTTAGGGTTAGGGTTAGGGTTAGGGTTAGGGTTAGGGTTAGGGTTAGGGTTAGGGTTAGGGTTAGGGTTAGGGTTAGGGTTAGGGTTAGGGTTAGGGTTAGGGTTAGGGTTAGGGTTAGGGTTAGGGTTAGGGTTAGGGTTAGGGTTAGGGTTAGGGTTAGGGTTAGGGTTAGGGTTAGGGTTAGGGTTAGGGTTAGGGTTAGGGTTAGGGTTAGGGTTAGGGTTAGGGTTAGGGTTAGGGTTAGGGTTAGGGTTAGGGTTAGGGTTAGGGTTAGGGTTAGGGTTAGGGTTAGGGTTAGGGTTAGGGTTAGGGTTAGGGTTAGGGTTAGGGTTAGGGTTAGGGTTAGGGTTAGGGTTAGGGTTAGGGTTAGGGTTAGGGTTAGGGTTAGGGTTAGGGTTAGGGTTAGGGTTAGGGTTAGGGTTAGGGTTAGGGTTAGGGTTAGGGTTAGGGTTAGGGTTAGGGTTAGGGTTAGGGTTAGGGTTAGGGTTAGGGTTAGGGTTAGGGTTAGGGTTAGGGTTAGGGTTAGGGTTAGGGTTAGGGTTAGGGTTAGGGTTAGGGTTAGGGTTAGGGTTAGGGTTAGGGTTAGGGTTAGGGTTAGGGTTAGGGTTAGGGTTAGGGTTAGGGTTAGGGTTAGGGTTAGGGTTAGGGTTAGGGTTGAGGGTTAGGGTTAGGGTTAGGGTTAGGGTTAGGGTTAGGGTTAGGGTTAGGGTTAGGGTTAGGGTTAGGGTTAGGGTTAGGGTTAGGGTTAGGGTTAGGGTTAGGGTTAGGGTTAGGGTTAGGGTTAGGGTTAGGGTTAGGGTTAGGGTTAGGGTTAGGGTTAGGGTTAGGGTTAGGGTTAGGGTTAGGGTTAGGGTTAGGGTTAGGGTTAGGGTTAGGGTTAGGGTTAGGGTTAGGGTTAGGGTTAGGGTTAGGGTTAGGGTTAGGGTTAGGGTTAGGGTTAGGGTTAGGGTTAGGGTTAGGGTTAGGGTTAGGGTTAGGGTTAGGGTTAGGGTTAGGGTTAGGGTTAGGGTTAGGGTTAGGGTTAGGGTTAGGGTTAGGGTTAGGGTTAGGGTTAGGGTTAGGGTTAGGGTTAGGGTTAGGGTTAGGGTTAGGGTTAGGGTTAGGGTTAGGGTTAGGGTTAGGGTTAGGGTTAGGGTTAGGGTTAGGGTTAGGGTTAGGGTTAGGGTTAGGGTTAGGGTTAGGGTTAGGGTTAGGGTTAGGGTTAGGGTTAGGGTTAGGGTTAGGGTTAGGGTTAGGGTTAGGGTTAGGGTTAGGGTTAGGGTTAGGGTTAGGGTTAGGGTTAGGGTTAGGGTTAGGGTTAGGGTTAGGGTTAGGGTTAGGGTTAGGGTTAGGGTTAGGGTTAGGGTTAGGGTTAGGGTTAGGGTTAGGGTTAGGGTTAGGGTTAGGGTTAGGGTTAGGGTTAGGGTTAGGGTTAGGGTTAGGGTTAGGGTTAGGGTTAGGGTTAGGGTTAGGGTTAGGGTTAGGGTTAGGGTTAGGGTTAGGGTTAGGGTTAGGGTTAGGGTTAGGGTTAGGGTTAGGGTTAGGGTTAGGGTTAGGGTTAGGGTTAGGGTTAGGGTTAGGGTTAGGGTTAGGGTTAGGGTTAGGGTTAGGGTTAGGGTTAGGGTTAGGGTTAGGGTTAGGGTTAGGGTTAGGGTTAGGGTTAGGGTTAGGGTTAGGGTTAGGGTTAGGGTTAGGGTTAGGGTTAGGGTTAGGGTTAGGGTTAGGGTTAGGGTTAGGGTTAGGGTTAGGGTTAGGGTTAGGGTTAGGGTTAGGGTTAGGGTTAGGGTTAGGGTTAGGGTTAGGGTTAGGGTTAGGGTTAGGGTTAGGGTTAGGGTTAGGGTTAGGGTTAGGGTTAGGGTTAGGGTTAGGGTTAGGGTTAGGGTTAGGGTTAGGGTTAGGGTTAGGGTTAGGGTTAGGGTTAGGGTTAGGGTTAGGGTTAGGGTTAGGGTTAGGGTTAGGGTTAGGGTTAGGGTTAGGGTTAGGGTTAGGGTTAGGGTTAGGGTTAGGGTTAGGGTTAGGGTTAGGGTTAGGGTTAGGGTTAGGGTTAGGGTTAGGGTTAGGGTTAGGGTTAGGGTTAGGGTTAGGGTTAGGGTTAGGGTTAGGGTTAGGGTTAGGGTTAGGGTTAGGGTTAGGGTTAGGGTTAGGGTTAGGGTTAGGGTTAGGGTTAGGGTTAGGGTTAGGGTTAGGGTTAGGGTTAGGGTTAGGGTTAGGGTTAGGGTTAGGGTTAGGGTTAGGGTTAGGGTTAGGGTTAGGGTTAGGGTTAGGGTTAGGGTTAGGGTTAGGGTTAGGGTTAGGGTTAGGGTTAGGGTTAGGGTTAGGGTTAGGGTTAGGGTTAGGGTTAGGGTTAGGGTTAGGGTTAGGGTTAGGGTTAGGGTTAGGGTTAGGGTTAGGGTTAGGGTTAGGGTTAGGGTTAGGGTTAGGGTTAGGGTTAGGGTTAGGGTTAGGGTTAGGGTTAGGGTTAGGGTTAGGGTTAGGGTTAGGGTTAGGGTTAGGGTTAGGGTTAGGGTTAGGGTTAGGGTTAGGGTTAGGGTTAGGGTTAGGGTTAGGGTTAGGGTTAGGGTTAGGGTTAGGGTTAGGGTTAGGGTTAGGGTTAGGGTTAGGGTTAGGGTTAGGGTTAGGGTTAGGGTTAGGGTTAGGGTTAGGGTTAGGGTTAGGGTTAGGGTTAGGGTTAGGGTTAGGGTTAGGGTTAGGGTTAGGGTTAGGGTTAGGGTTAGGGTTAGGGTTAGGGTTAGGGTTAGGGTTAGGGTTAGGGTTAGGGTTAGGGTTAGGGTTAGGGTTAGGGTTAGGGTTAGGGTTAGGGTTAGGGTTAGGGTTAGGGTTAGGGTTAGGGTTAGGGTTAGGGTTAGGGTTAGGGTTAGGGTTAGGGTTAGGGTTAGGGTTAGGGTTAGGGTTAGGGTTAGGGTTAGGGTTAGGGTTAGGGTTAGGGTTAGGGTTAGGGTTAGGGTTAGGGTTAGGGTTAGGGTTAGGGTTAGGGTTAGGGTTAGGGTTAGGGTTAGGGTTAGGGTTAGGGTTAGGGTTAGGGTTAGGGTTAGGGTTAGGGTTAGGGTTAGGGTTAGGGTTAGGGTTAGGGTTAGGGTTAGGGTTAGGGTTAGGGTTAGGGTTAGGGTTAGGGTTAGGGTTAGGGTTAGGGTTAGGGTTAGGGTTAGGGTTAGGGTTAGGGTTAGGGTTAGGGTTAGGGTTAGGGTTAGGGTTAGGGTTAGGGTTAGGGTTAGGGTTAGGGTTAGGGTTAGGGTTAGGGTTAGGGTTAGGGTTAGGGTTAGGGTTAGGGTTAGGGTTAGGGTTAGGGTTAGGGTTAGGGTTAGGGTTAGGGTTAGGGTTAGGGTTAGGGTTAGGGTTAGGGTTAGGGTTAGGGTTAGGGTTAGGGTTAGGGTTAGGGTTAGGGTTAGGGTTAGGGTTAGGGTTAGGGTTAGGGTTAGGGTTAGGGTTAGGGTTAGGGTTAGGGTTAGGGTTAGGGTTAGGGTTAGGGTTAGGGTTAGGGTTAGGGTTAGGGTTAGGGTTAGGGTTAGGGTTAGGGTTAGGGTTAGGGTTAGGGTTAGGGTTAGGGTTAGGGTTAGGGTTAGGGTTAGGGTTAGGGTTAGGGTTAGGGTTAGGGTTAGGGTTAGGGTTAGGGTTAGGGTTAGGGTTAGGGTTAGGGTTAGGGTTAGGGTTAGGGTTAGGGTTAGGGTTAGGGTTAGGGTTAGGGTTAGGGTTAGGGTTAGGGTTAGGGTTAGGGTTAGGGTTAGGGTTAGGGTTAGGGTTAGGGTTAGGGTTAGGGTTAGGGTTAGGGTTAGGGTTAGGGTTAGGGTTAGGGTTAGGGTTAGGGTTAGGGTTAGGGTTAGGGTTAGGGTTAGGGTTAGGGTTAGGGTTAGGGTTAGGGTTAGGGTTAGGGTTAGGGTTAGGGTTAGGGTTAGGGTTAGGGTTAGGGTTAGGGTTAGGGTTAGGGTTAGGGTTAGGGTTAGGGTTAGGGTTAGGGTTAGGGTTAGGGTTAGGGTTAGGGTTAGGGTTAGGGTTAGGGTTAGGGTTAGGGTTAGGGTTAGGGTTAGGGTTAGGGTTAGGGTTAGGGTTAGGGTTAGGGTTAGGGTTAGGGTTAGGGTTAGGGTTAGGGTTAGGGTTAGGGTTAGGGTTAGGGTTAGGGTTAGGGTTAGGGTTAGGGTTAGGGTTAGGGTTAGGGTTAGGGTTAGGGTTAGGGTTAGGGTTAGGGTTAGGGTTAGGGTTAGGGTTAGGGTTAGGGTTAGGGTTAGGGTTAGGGTTAGGGTTAGGGTTAGGGTTAGGGTTAGGGTTAGGGTTAGGGTTAGGGTTAGGGTTAGGGTTAGGGTTAGGGTTAGGGTTAGGGTTAGGGTTAGGGTTAGGGTTAGGGTTAGGGTTAGGGTTAGGGTTAGGGTTAGGGTTAGGGTTAGGGTTAGGGTTAGGGTTAGGGTTAGGGTTAGGGTTAGGGTTAGGGTTAGGGTTAGGGTTAGGGTTAGGGTTAGGGTTAGGGTTAGGGTTAGGGTTAGGGTTAGGGTTAGGGTTAGGGTTAGGGTTAGGGTTAGGGTTAGGGTTAGGGTTAGGGTTAGGGTTAGGGTTAGGGTTAGGGTTAGGGTTAGGGTTAGGGTTAGGGTTAGGGTTAGGGTTAGGGTTAGGGTTAGGGTTAGGGTTAGGGTTAGGGTTAGGGTTAGGGTTAGGGTTAGGGTTAGGGTTAGGGTTAGGGTTAGGGTTAGGGTTAGGGTTAGGGTTAGGGTTAGGGTTAGGGTTAGGGTTAGGGTTAGGGTTAGGGTTAGGGTTAGGGTTAGGGTTAGGGTTAGGGTTAGGGTTAGGGTTAGGGTTAGGGTTAGGGTTAGGGTTAGGGTTAGGGTTAGGGTTAGGGTTAGGGTTAGGGTTAGGGTTAGGGTTAGGGTTAGGGTTAGGGTTAGGGTTAGGGTTAGGGTTAGGGTTAGGGTTAGGGTTAGGGTTAGGGTTAGGGTTAGGGTTAGGGTTAGGGTTAGGGTTAGGGTTAGGGTTAGGGTTAGGGTTAGGGTTAGGGTTAGGGTTAGGGTTAGGGTTAGGGTTAGGGTTAGGGTTAGGGTTAGGGTTAGGGTTAGGGTTAGGGTTAGGGTTAGGGTTAGGGTTAGGGTTAGGGTTAGGGTTAGGGTTAGGGTTAGGGTTAGGGTTAGGGTTAGGGTTAGGGTTAGGGTTAGGGTTAGGGTTAGGGTTAGGGTTAGGGTTAGGGTTAGGGTTAGGGTTAGGGTTAGGGTTAGGGTTAGGGTTAGGGTTAGGGTTAGGGTTAGGGTTAGGGTTAGGGTTAGGGTTAGGGTTAGGGTTAGGGTTAGGGTTAGGGTTAGGGTTAGGGTTAGGGTTAGGGTTAGGGTTAGGGTTAGGGTTAGGGTTAGGGTTAGGGTTAGGGTTAGGGTTAGGGTTAGGGTTAGGGTTAGGGTTAGGGTTAGGGTTAGGGTTAGGGTTAGGGTTAGGGTTAGGGTTAGGGTTAGGGTTAGGGTTAGGGTTAGGGTTAGGGTTAGGGTTAGGGTTAGGGTTAGGGTTAGGGTTAGGGTTAGGGTTAGGGTTAGGGTTAGGGTTAGGGTTAGGGTTAGGGTTAGGGTTAGGGTTAGGGTTAGGGTTAGGGTTAGGGTTAGGGTTAGGGTTAGGGTTAGGGTTAGGGTTAGGGTTAGGGTTAGGGTTAGGGTTAGGGTTAGGGTTAGGGTTAGGGTTAGGGTTAGGGTTAGGGTTAGGGTTAG